>NC_136262.1:192442931-192515994 GCF_964187855.1 Myxine glutinosa | reverse complement strand
TCTCTCTCTCTCTTTCTCTCTCTCTCTTTCTCTCTCTCTCTTTCTCTCTCTCTCTTTCTCTCTTTCTCTCTCTTTCTTTCTCTCTCTTTCTTTCTCTCTCTTTCTTTCTCTCTCTTTCTTTCTCTCTCTCTCCTACCTCTCTCTCTACCTCTCTCTCTCTCTCTCTCTCTGTCTCACTCCCTCTCTGCCTCTCTCTATCTCTCTCCCACCCCCTCTCTCCCCTCTCCCTTTCTCTCTCTCTCTCTCTCTCTCTCTCTCTCTCTCTCCCCTACCCCCCCCCCCCCTCTCTCTCTCCCCCACCCCTCTCCCTCTCTCCCCACCCCCTCTCTCCCCCTCTCCCACCCATATCAAGCCAATGAAGCCTTTGTACCCCCTGTGTGAAGCGGGGCCATCGCCGTGAAATATAAAACACACAGGAAATGGTACATTGTGCCGAGGCGCGGCGGTGATGGTCATGGTTAACCCTCGTCCAGGCAAAGATCCCCGGAGGGTTAAACAGCACGGTGAAGTCTGCATGGCAGTTGTGTACGTTGCTCTAGTGGGGTATGGTTGCCTTCGTGAGGATGGTCACCCTTGAGGTAGAGATCTAACAAGTGATATTCATTTTGAGGCCACTCTGGTTAAACCTTTGTTATTATTATCTGTTGTTCCTCCCCGTTTATAATCTTTAATTTGGCGCAGTGTACTTTATTCTTCCAAAACTAAACCAAAAGTGTATTTTGAAGTGATATCATAATTTTGTTGCACAATGTGGCAATTTGAGTGGTCATTATCTGTAAATTATGCTGTATTATAATGTTTGTTGTCGGTATTTTGTGGTGGCATAAATGTTTCCTCTTCTGGAGAATGGACTTTTTAAAATACATACAATACTTTATTTAATGAAGGTCTTCACTTTTCACAAAATATAATTCGTGAAAGTCTTCACTTTTTTGTGTGCATTGTCAAGGTTCGTGGAAGAGTTCGAATACAGAAGGGAACAGGACGCACATAACGAAAGTAACAGCAGGAGGAGAAGGGAGAAATGCCAACAGCAGGGCGGAGAAAGAAATAGACAGAGACGGACAAACAAGGGATGCAGGTAATGATGAAAGGTAGAGGAGCATGCAAAAGGTGGACAAGAATGATACATAAGCAAAATTTTGGGAGTTGTGGGGGTTTGTTTCACAAGTGTAAAATAGATCTTGACGAGGCCTTTTCTCGGAATCGGCCTTTCCACCATATTCCTCGTTTTGCTTCTTTCTTCCGAAATATCTTACGTCTACCTCCTCAACATCATTCCGTTTTCCATCCTTGCTTCCGGAAATCAAAATACAGGGTGTCCCCACTTAACATCGCCCCAGTTAATGTTGTTTTGTGATATAAACATCCAAACTAATTAGTAGTGGCCACAAATATTGGCACCCTTGCACTTTTTCCAAATAATGCACCATTTCTTCCAGAAAATTGTTGAAATTAAAAACCTTTCGGTATCCACATCTGTATTTCATTGGTTTGCAGTGGAACAAAACAAAAAAAGCGAAAACTTTACTAAATCTTACCTTATTCCACACAGAAATCCTAAAATGGCCTGGACAACATTATTGGCCCCTTTTAGAAGTTGTTGGAAATAAATAGATTTCAAGCAGGTGATTCTTCCTCACTTTGGAATTGAACTCACCTATGGTGATTTGCAGGTGCCTGCAATATAGTCAGGTTCACTATGTCAATAAATTATATTTCGTTCAAAATCATGGTAGATTAGCAAACCTATACATTTTTGGAAAGGTTATAGCATAAGGAAACTAAAAATCAATGTTTACATTTGGAGAGATACCTGTATGGCGGCCATTTTGGATTTTCAAAATGGCCACTGTAAAATACATATTTTGTTCTATTTCATAATTACCCTAAAAACTTTTTAAAATATACTAAACCTATATTTTTAGGGACAAGGAATCCAATGAAAGTATCAAATTAGTGCTATGGGGAATAGTAAGACACGAATCAAAGGTTTTGAATTGCAAAATACTGTCTTTATATTCGCGATAAGTTGCATAATCAAATACATGTTATCATTTTGTACAGGCAGTTAATAACATCAAAATGTGTCACAATAATTCATATCACCAAACATACACAGGCAGTCAGCAAAATCATATATACACATGCAGTCAGTATAACTTCACATCTACACAGGCAGTCATTGACAAAATATACACAGGCAGCCAATGGCATCAAACATACACGATTACAGAATATGCCATTTAGAGTTCGTCATCACTGTCCTGTGTGTCGTATCCGACAATATAGTCCGCATCGTTTTCACAGTCCGTTCCACACAAGCAAAGGTCGGTCAAATTGATTGGCAAATCGAATTGGTCGAATGGTCGATCGAATCGAATTCAATGAGTCGAATCGAATCGATCGAATTGGTCGAATGGTCGAATGGTCGATCGAAGCGATTGGTCGAATTGGTCGAATGGAATTGGTCGATTGGTCGAATTGGTCGGAATTGGCAAATGTAAACATTGATTTTCAGATTTTCCATGTAATAACGTTTCCAAAAATGTATAGGTTTGCTAATCTACCATGATTTTGAACGAAAAAACATAGTGAACCTGACTAATATATAAATCACTCATTCAACCAGTTTTGGGCTTTCTCCTCTCTCTCTCTCTCTCTCTCTCTCTCTCTCTGTCTCTGTCTCTGTCTCTCTCTCTCTCCTCCTGGGTCTCCTACCATTGAACCCCCTTTCATAGAGTTGGCAGTGGATGGTGTGAGTTTAAACGGTTGTACCTTGTGTCTGAAGGTCAGCTTGAATCTGTTTGGCAGTTGATTGAGGTGCGATCTCCACCATTCGAACAATCCTTTGCTGCAATCTTCAATCAAGTATTCTCTTGCAGCCACGTCTCGGGAGGTTGGCTCCAGTACCATGGGCCTTAAACTTCCTGATAACATTGCGTACGGTGGACACAGGAACATGAAGGTCTCTGGAGATTGACTTGTAGCCTCTAGATTGTCCATGCTTGGTTACAATCTTGTGTCTGACCAGGTCAGACAATTCTCTGGTTTTCTTTCTGTTATCCATGCTCATTGCGGTACACACAGTGGCACAAAACAGCAGAATGACTACTTTTCTCCATTCAAACTGGTTGAATGAGTGATTTTTATATTGCAGGTACCTGCAACTCACCATAAGTGAGTTCAATTCCAAATTAAAGGAGAATCCACCTGCTTGAAATCTAATTATTTCTCACAACTTCTAAAAGGTGCCAATAATGTTGTCCGGGCCATTTTAGGATTCCTGTGTGAAATAAGCGAAGATTTCGTAGTTTTTTCAGCTTTTTTTGTTTTGTTCCACTGCAAACGAAAGAAATACATATGTGGACACCAAAATATTTTTTAATTTCAACAATATGCTGGAAGAAATGCTGTATAATTTGGAAAAAGTGCAAGGGTGCCAATATTTTTGGCCACAACTGTATATATAAATCTCCATATATACAAAATCTAACATGCTGGCCCAATGGTCTAATGGATAAGGCATCAGACTTCCCAGTTGGGGATTTGTGAGTTCAAGTCCTGTCTGGGTTGAAAATTTTTCCCCTTACTTTTTCAAGTCTTTTATGTCGTCTTCAATATAAAGTCTTGCATGATGAACAAATGCATTTTGTTTGTATTTAAAATGTATCTTTGGAAAAATGCCACAGGCATAGAAAAGGCCCCTTTATATGGGATGTGCCATGTGGCAAACTATAGAAAAGAAAGGACATTCCATACCTTTTCGAAAATGACAAACAATAGAAAAGAAGGGATATTCAAAAAAATCTCATGTGCATGCTGGTCTAATCCTGTTTTGTTTTTTTTGTTTATTTTATGTATTTATTTTTGTATACAAGATCGAGGCTCGTGTAAGAGCTCACACATTAAACACACATTAGCACATAAAACACAAAAAACAGATGGACACAAAACATAACTAGATGGTATTCATAGAATACTTACCCTGCGCAGTCAACTTGTTGCGAGCCAACTCTTATGTTTTTTTTACTTTTTTTTCTTCTTTGATCCAATATGGCTGCCAGACCACGTGAGCAATGACATCATAAATTTATATTCTCTAATACAATTGTTACATCGATCACGCTCAATACATTTCAAACTGATCAGACTAAGCGTTTTCCCTGTCGAATTATGTCATAATTATGTCACTAATGACGTCATCGTTAACAAAACCTATTCCCCATATGGAGTTCTTTACAATGAGCCATGTTTAAATTTTTTCCATGCAGCGGTTTTGGAGATATGGAGGTGCAACATTTTTTGTTTTTTCCAAGATGGCGCCTGTACCACATGACCGATGACTTTATGATTATCATTAAAATATTCAAAAGGAGGAGGCGCTCCGATGGTGAAAATTTCGTGTCCATCAGACCAACAGTTGCTGAAAATTTTAAAATAATTATCGGATGGATAAGTGTTGTATTTGTCGAATTATGACAGCATAAGAAGGCACCGATGACATCATCATTAACATAATATCTTATTCCCAATGGGGAGTAGTTGACAATGAGCCAGGTCTCAATTTTTTCCATGGAGTGGTTTCAGAGATATAGAGGTGCGAATTTTTCCAAGATGGCGCCTGTACCATGTGACCGATGATGTCATAATAATCATTAAAATATTCTACAGGAGGAGGCGCTCCTATGGTGAAAAATTCATGTCAATCGGACCAACGGTTACCGAGAAAATGAATTTTTAAAATGCAGACACGTACGGCACACGTATGGCACACAGCACACGTACGACACACACACGTACTTAACTGAATGCTTAACCCCGCTTTTCGCTTCGCGAGCGCAGGGTAATAAAGGGAGTGGAAGACGAGATGTGGGAGACAGAGGGAAGCACACAAGCACAACAGTGGAGAACAGGGACATTGGGAGATCTGCTGAAGGGAGAGAGCTAGAGGTAGGAGGGGAGGGAAGGGGTACACGGTATTAAACAAATTGACACCACTAGGAATTGCAGGAATGAAGTCGGAGATTGAAAGAGGTGGTTTTGGGGTGTACTAGCGGAGGTAGAAAAGATCAAGGTTTTGGAGGGGGCAAGATAAGAGATTGTGGTGAACAACTGTTTTAAATACTTGGAGGGAGGAGAGGGATTGAAGAGAGTGTGGGAGTTTGTTCCAGAGGCGGGAGAAAAGAGGAATGAAATTGTGAAGGTGAGCAGAGAGTCTTGATTTTGGCAGTTTCACCAGAAGAGGGTTGCTGGCAGTTCTTGTGCGACTTGAAGGAATATTTGGGGGACGCAGCACAGACAGAGCTGGGGGAGCTGGGTCAGAGGGGAGTCGGTGTAGGACAGAAAGACTACCAACCTACTCTGTGGTGAGAGAGTGAAAGGCCCTCAGAATCAGCTTAATCGTGGGAGATACCAATGATTCTGAAAGCTTTGGTTTCTTCAGTGTGCAGCCGAGCTAGGTGTCAGGCAGGAGCACCAGCCCAGAGGGGAGAGCAGTATTCCATCAAGCTGCGGATGAAAGCTTTGTATGTGGTGAGCTCAGAGGTGCCTTGGAATGATTTCGCACGACGGAGGACGCCGAGCCGGCGGCTGGCTTTGGAGGCCAGCTTGGAAATGTGGTTTCCCAGGATAGATCATGGCAGAAAGTGAGACCCAGGGGCTTTTTTGTTGTTTTTTTTTTGTTTTTTTTGTTGTTGTTGTTGTGTATACAGGATCGAGGCTCGTGAAAGAGCTAACATCACACAAAAAAAAATCAAACACACAAAACATCTAAAAAGGGTAGAGGTAGACAAGATGAGGAGAGAAGGGGAAGCACATAAACACAACATTTGAGAGCAGGGACATCGGGATATCGGGGGGAGGAGGTGTGGGAAGGGGGGAGGGGTGGGAGAAGTATAAAACACAAGGACACTGCAAGGACTTCCAGGAAGGAAGTTGGTATTTCAAAAAAGTGAATATGGGGTGAAATTAGTGGGGGTAGAAAAGATCAAGGTTTTGGATGGGTGAAGATAAGAGATGGTGGTGAACAGCTGTTTTAAAGACCTGGAGAGAGGAGAGGGATTGAAGAGAGTGGGAGTTTGTTCCAGAGGTGGGATAAAAGAGGAATGAAAGAGTGAAGGTGAGCAGAGAGTCTTGATTTTGGCAGTTTTACCAGAAGAGGGTTGCTGGCAGATCTTGTGTGACCTGCAGGAATATTTGGGGGACAGAGCCCAGAGAGAGCTGGGTGAGCTGGGCCAGAGAGGAGTCGGTAGAAGACAGAAAGACCACCAACCCACTCTCTGGTGAGAAAGTGAAAGGCCCTCAGAATCAGCTTCATCGTGGGAGATACCAATGATTCTGAAAGCTTTGGTTTCTACAGCGTGCAGCCGAGCCAGGTGTCAGGCAGGAGCACCAGCCCAGAGGGGAGATCAGTATTCCATTGAGCTGCGGATGAAAGCCTTGTATGTGTTGAGGAGCTCAGGTGTGCCAAGGAAGGGCTTCGCTCGACGGAGGATGCCCAGTCGGCGACTGGATTTTGAGGCCAGATTTGAAATGTGGTTTTCCCAGGAACGATAATGGCAGATAGTGAGACCCAAAAGCTTGAGTGACAGAACTTCTTGGAGAGGATTATTCAGAAAGTGGATGGGAGGGTTGTCCATTCGGTCTTTTCGGAGAGACATAGTGAGAGTGTGAGATTTGTCAGGATTGAAAGACATGTTCCACTTGTTTGACCAGTCTATGATTTTGTCCAGGTCTGCAGAGAGTGAGGCTGCAGACTGCTGATCTGAGGGATGAGGAATGGAGCGGCAGAGAGTGGAGTCATCAGCAAAGAAATAGAGAGGATTTTTAAGAGAGTCAGAGAGGTCATTGATGTAGACCAGAAAAAGCACAGGGCCCAAAACACTGCCTTGGGGAACTCCAGCCTGAACAGGAAGAGGAGATGAGAGAAACCGATTCAGGGCCACACGTTGCCTACGACTAGAGAGGAAGACCGTAAGCCAAGCGTGGAGGTTTCCATGGATACCATAGGAGGAGAGTTTGGTGAGCAGAGCGGGGTGCCAGACTGTATCGAAGGCACGTGATATGTCAAGGGAGACAGCTCTAATTTCCTGTTTGGCATTGAGGACCTCCATCCATTGTTGAGACAGCAGAAGCAGCATGTCCAGAGTCGAGTAACCTGGTCTGAAACCAAATTGATGATCAGAGATTAATCCATTTGAGAAGAGGAAAGCTTTGATGTCCGAAGCAATGATGGATTCCATGACTTTGCTGATAATTGGGAGAAGGCTGATTGGTCTGTAGTTGCAAGGATTATTTTCCTTTAATTACTGCTTCATTCTCAAAAAAGTTATTGATATAGGTTCACAAATACTAATTACGACAATATTGTAGCTAAAACACCAGAAAATTTGACAAAAGCAGCGACTTAAAAACACCAGCGGCAATGAAAACAGCGCGTGCTTGTGGCACGTGCAGACGAAACCACGTGACTCGAAGCGTCATTGTTATTGGGTAATAATGACCGCTCTGCCGGAGCGCATTCGAAGGTTCAAAAAGTAAATAAGCATAGAGTTTTAGCCTTGTAGGTATATTGATACATGTAAGCTGGGCTTACGGAAAATGTTTTTGTTGTTATAACTAACTACAGGGATATTTTTCATAAAAATTATTACATTTCTGCTGAAACTGCAAAAATTTGGTGTCACCCCCTCTGATAGTGTCACCCGGTGCGGTCCGCACTCCCCACACCCTCCTAGTGATGCCAGTGTATGAGGGTAGGGGTTTGGGGGGAGTTTAGGAGGGAAGGGGCAAAGGGGGGGATTTGAAAGGGATGGGAGATGGGGGAGATTTGGAGGGGAGGGGTGAGGGGGAGAGCTTAGGAGGGGAGGGGCGAGGGGGAATCTTGGAGGGGAGGGGTGCGGGGGGAGTTTCGGAGGGAAGGGGCAAGGGGGGAGATTTGAAAGGTATGGGTGATGGGGAAGATTTGGAGGGGAGGGGCAAGGGGGGAGATTTGAAAGGGATGGGTGATAGGGAAGATTTGGAGGGGAGGGGAGGGGTGAGATTGGAATTTAGAAAGTGTATGATTCATGGGAAACGAACATTTATTGCAAAATGAGTTTCTTGTGACCTTCGAGTCAAAGATACGTTTAAGGATGCTGGAGGGGGGATGAAGTGTAGGAGAGTTTAGGGCCGTGGTTCTTATCCTGGGTTGGACCGAACCCCAGGGGTTCAGTGAGCCAGTCTCAGGGGTTCGGCGGAGGTCCCCCGAAACGCAAAGCAAATTTTTTTTGTTTGTTTTTTTTAGTTTTGTATCAATTTTGAATCTATGTGTAATTACGCTTAGGCTGGTTAAAAAAAATTCCTGTTTATCTTCGCCGCCCGCCCCATAAAAGTCGTCCGCCCCTAAAAAATCTTCTTTTTTTTGCTCGCGAAGTCAGTAAAATCCGTTCCCGCTCAGTGGAACAGGTTCGAATTTTGTATGTGCTCGCGTACTGTCTGAGCCAAGTTACATGTGCTCGAACTTCGCCGATCTGCAGGAGACCAATGAGGCAAACGTCTTCAATAATGTCTTCGCCAAAGCCAATCTCACATGCTACGATGCGACAGAGAAGCCATACTACACTGCTGGCTATGAAGATGTGTGCTATTTGTTTGGCTGTGTTGAGGAGCTGAGTACCACAGATGAGTCATATCCTATATGCAGTACCTGCAGTAAGAGTCGTACTGCCGAGAAGAGGCCCACTCGGATGTTCAAGAAGTAGTTGGTATTCTGAAGGAGAAGCCAAATATCATAGGCAAACGGGAGAGCCTTATGTGATAATTATTGCTGTGGATTTCTAGTCAAAAATTAAAGGAGCGCTACATTACATGTAGTAGTAGGTGATGATAGATACATGAATAAACGGCAACCAACATTCTCTTGGTGTTGAACTCGACTCAACATGTATGAGTGCTATAATAGCAGTAGCTGCTGATTGATAGGTGTATAAACGCGAATGTGGAACTCTAGTCAGTAGCTGCTGATAGATAGATACATCTATGAGAGTGCGATAATAGCAGTAGCTGCTGATAGATAGATACATCTATGAGAGTGCGATAATAGCAGTAGCTGCTGATAGATAGATACATCTATGAGAGTGCTATAATAGCAGTAGCTGCTGATAAATAGGTGTATAAACGCGAATGTGGAACTCTAGTCAGTAGCTGCTGATAGATAGATACATCTATGAGAGTGCTATAATAGCAGTAGCTGCTGATAGATAGATACATCTATGAGAGTGCGATAATAGCAGTAGCTGCTGATAGATAGATACATCTATGAGAGTGCTATAATAGCAGTAGCTGCTGATAGATAGATACATCTATGAGAGTGCGATAATAGCAGTAGCTGCTGATAGATAGATACATCTATGAGAGTGCTATAATAGCAGTAGCTGCTGATAGATAGATACATCTATGAGAGTGCGATAATAGCAGTAACTGCTGATAGATAGATACATCTATGAGAGTGCGATAATAGCAGTAGCTGCTGATACATAGATACATCTATGAGTGCTATAATAGCATAATAGCAGTAGCTGCTGTATAAATGTATAATGTATAAATTGTATAATTTATATGTATATCCTTTTGCGATGTATAAATGACAGATGTATAAATGTATAAAACAGATGTAATATAATGTATAAAACAGAATGATGTAAACAGATGTATAAAACAGATGTAATAAGACAGATGTATAAATGCGACCCAGACATCCTTTTGATGTGGTTAATGTCCTCTTCCATGTCTGCCAAACTGCTCAATATGCATGTACCGGTACCATGAAGTGATATTTCGTGGCGAGGAATTCTAGTCAAATATGTATGAATGCTATGGCAATAGCTGCTGATAGATACATATATGGCAACCGGACATTATCCTTAAAAGGCGAAGTTTTGGTCTACCATTGTTATATGTATCAGCAAATATTAAAAGTAAACAGAACTCAATGTGACATAGGTTTCTTTATTTTCTTTATTTGAATCGTATCAGTGCGTACATACGAAGGTTTACTGGTTTAGAAATCATAATATGATTCATCATGTATGTCCGATCAAGTATATTCAAGAAAAAAACATATTGTGTGTTGAATAATTCATTAAAATTTCACTCTGAAAAAAAATAAACAAAAAAAAACCCTCCCTCCCTACCCACTTTTTTTTTTTTTTTTTTTTTTTTTTGTATACTGAACCGAGGCTAGTGAAAGAGCTAACATTTACTTCACAAACAAATCAACCAGACAAACAAAATATATAAAAAGAGGGAGCGGAAGACAAAATGGGGAGCGAAGGGGAAGCACACAAACACAACATTTGAGAGCAGGGATATGTGTGGGAGGGAGAGGGCTTGGGGGGAGGAGGCGTGGGAAGGGGGGGGGGGGTGGGAGAAGTATAAAACACAAGGACACCAAGGACTTCCAGGACAGAAGTTGGTATTTCAAAAAAGTGGAATTGGGGTGAAATTAGCGGGGGTAGAAAAGATCAAGGTTTTGGATGGGGGAAGATAAGAGATGGTGGTGAACAGCTGTTTTAAAGACCTGGAGGGTGGAGTGTGATTGGAGAGAGTGAGGGAGTTTGTTCCAGAGGCGGGAGAAAAGAGGAATGAAGGAGTGAAGGTGAGCAGAGAGTCTTGATTTTGGCAGTTTAACCATAAGAGGGTTGCAGGCAGATCTTGTGCGACCAGTAGGAATATTTGCGGGACAGAGCCCAGAGAGAGCTGGGGGGGGGGGGGGGCAAGGCCAGAGAGGAGTCGGTAGAAGACGGAAAGACCACCAACCTGCCTGCGGTGAGTGAGTAAGAGGCCCTTGGAGTTAGCTTCATCGCGGGAGATTCCATTGATTCTGAATGCTTTGGTTTCAACAGCGTGAAGACGAGCTAGGTGTGAGGCAGGAGCACCAGCCCAGAGGGGAGAGCAGTATTCCATTGAGCTGCGGATGAAAGCCTTGTATGTGGTGAGGAGCTCAGGTGTGCCAAGGAAGGACTTCGCTCGACGGAGGATGCCCAGTTGGCGACTGGATTTTGAGGCCAGATTTGAAATGTGGTTTTCCCAGGAATGATAATGGCAGATAGTGAGACCCAAAAGCTTGAGTGACAGAACTTCTTGGAGAGGATTATTCAGAAAGTGGATGGGAGGGTTGTCCATTCGGTCTTTTCGGAGAGACATAGTGAGAGTGTGAGATTTGCCGGGCCCAGAACACTGCCTTGGGGAACTCCAGCCTGAACAGGAAGAGGAGATGAGAGAAACCCATTCAGGGCCACACGTTGACTACGACTAGAGAGGAAGTCCGCCAGCCATGCGTGGAGATTTCCATGGATACCAAAAGAGGAGAGTTTGGTGAGCAGAGCGGGGTGCCAGACCGTTTTTGAAAAAAAGTGACGATAAACATGATTTTTTTTTAACCAGCCTTATTATTAATATTATTATTATTATTATTTTGCTATGTATGTTACGAACGAATGGAAATGTTATTTGTAATTGTATTCCGATCCCATTCATGGTTTCTCTGGCCTGTGTTTAAGATAAGTTGTTTCACACTGACTGTAGTAAGTTGAATCAATGAGCAACTTGCTAATTATTCTGTTGATGGTGCTTACTTGCTTACTTACTTACTGGATTTTGGACTTTGCAGGTGTTCGGAAATTCCAGTGAATAGCCTATATTAGCTTGCCGTGTGCCGTGCGTCATTGGTCGCGCCTTACTTTGGAGTTACTGATTAATTGAAAAAAAAAAAATGCAGGGCGGGTTCAGAGTTACATTAAAGTCAAAAGTGGATGGTGATTATAAAATATGATTGAATTACTCAGAAAATTAGGTGGAGGTGATTGATATAACTCCTTTGGTCACAATTCAAAACTAACAATTCGCAGTTTTCTATGTAATATTATAATGGGATTTGAGGTGATAGAGTTGAGTAGATAATAAATCCCGTCATCGTAACTATAAGTTATGTTTTCTTCGTTAAAATTTCTCAGTTTTCAGAGGGGTACTGATTGTATTTAAGCATCTTCCTTTTTTTTATTTTTGTCATATAATTATTTGCCCGAACTCATTTAAGATCAGTTTGTTACTTTTTTTTGTTTTTTCGCAGTATGTCGAGCAAAAAAAGGAAGTGGTCGGAGGATTACGTGCGGTACGGGTTCACGTGTTTGACCGAATGGGACGGAAGTCAGCGTCCTCAATGCATGCTTTGCAATGTCAAGTTGAGCAACTCCAGCCTAGCACCAGCAAAACTACGGGAACACTTCAAAAAACTGCACGGCGAGGGGCAGTACAAAGACGCAATGCTGGATGAATTCAAATTGAAGAGAGTGCGATTCGACGCAAGTGCAACCTTGCCCACTCTCGGCTTCATTCCAATTGATTGACAAACCGATCCTCACCGCGTCGTATGAAGTTGCGTACCTGATCGCAAAGCAGGGCAAACCGCACACCGTTGGCGAGACACTCATCAAACCGGCCGCATTGAAGATGGCCAACATCATGCTGGGAAAAGCTGCTGAAAACAAATTGTCTCTCGTTCCACTCTCAAATGACACCATCAGATGCAGAATCTACGACATGAGCGACGTCATCCTCGCCCAGGTAGTTGCAGATTTAGTCGCGACGAAATTCAGCCTTCAACTCGACGAGACCACCGACGTTTCGAATTTGAGCCAGCTCATCTTATTTGTGCGTTATGTCAAAGGAGATGAGATCAAGGAAGACTTTCTGTTCTGCAAGCCTCTCACAACAACGACGAAGGCAGCTGACGTGAAGAAACTTGTGGACGACTTCTTCAGAAGCAACGGCCTCTCGTGGAACATGGTGTCTGCAGTTCGCTCGGACGGAGCTCCAGCCATGCTGGGATGCAACTCCGGTTTTGGAGCGCTGGTGAAGGCCGATGCACCACACATCATCGTCATGCACTGCGTCCTGCACAGACACGCGCTGGCATCAAAATCCCTGCCTCCAAAACTGGCCAATGTTCTGAAAATCGTCGTTGAAACTAAATTACGTGCGAAGCCGTGCTCTGAATCGTCGCATCTTCAAAGAGCTGTGCAATGAAATCGGCTCTGAATTCGAAGTCCTTCTCTACCACTCTAACGTTCGATGGTTATCACGAGGAAAGGTAATCAGCCGTGTTTTTGCCTTGCGTGTAGAATTAGCCCTGTTTTTGCGAGAACACCAGCATTGCCATGCAACGCACTTCCAAGAGTCAGAGTTCATCCTCGCCTTGGCGTACTTGGCTGACATCTTCGACGCACTCAATCATCTCAATTACCAGATGCAGTGCGGTGGAGTGACACCTCAACACACACCGGCGAACAAGATGATTGGTAACTGAACACATCCCGGCTGACAAGCTCCTTGGTAACTGAGCACACTCCGGCTAACAAGCTGCTTGGTAACTGAGCACACACTGGCTAACAAGCTGCTTGGTAACTGAACACTTGGCTTGGCATCGCGGGGAATCTCCCGCGATGAAGCTAACTCCAAGGGCCTTTCACTCACTCACCGCAGGCAGGTTGGTGGTCTTTCCGTCTTCTACCGACTCCTCTCTGGCCTTGCCCCCCCAGCTCTCTCTGGGCTCTGTCCCCCAAATATTCCTACAGGTCGCACAAGATCTGCCTGCAACCCTCTTATGGTTAAACTGCCAAAATCAAGACTTACTGCTCACCTTCACTCCTTCATTCCTCTTTTCTCCCGCCTCTGGAACAAACTCCCTCACTCTCTTCAATCCCACTCCACCCTCCAGGTCTTTAAAACAGCTGGTCACCATCATCTCTTATCCTCCCCCATCCAAAACCTTGATCTTTTCTACCCCCGCTAATTTCGGTCCCCTTGTGTTTTATACCTCTCCCCCCCCCCCCCCCCCCCTTCCCACGCCTCCTCCCCCCAAGCCCTCTCCCTCCCACACTTCTCCCTGCTCTCAAATGTTGTGGTTGTGTGCTTCCCCTTCTCTCCCCATCTTGTCTTCCGCTCCCTCTTTTTGTATATTTTGTTTGTCTGGTTGATTTGTTTGTGAAATAAATGTTAGCTCTTTCACGAGCCTTGATTCAGTATACAAAAAAAAAAAAAAAAAACACACACTGGCTAGCAAGCTGCTTGGTAACTGAACACACACTGGCTAACAAGCTGCTTGGTAAATGAACACACCCCGGCTAACAAGCTGCTTGGTAATTGAACACACTCCGTCTAACAAGCTGCTTGGTAACTGAACACACCCTGGCTAACAAGCTAATTGGTAACTGAACACACACCGGCTAGCAAGCTGATTGGTAATTGAACACACACCGGCTAGCAAGCTGATTGGTAACTGAACACACCCCGGCTAGCAAGCTGCTTGGTAACTGAACACACACCGGCTAGCAAGCTGATTGGTAACTGAAAACACCCCGGCTGGCAAGCTGCTTGGTAACTGAACACACAACGGCTAGCAAGCTGATTGGTAACTGAACACACACCGGCTAACAAGCTGATTGGTAACTGAACACACACCGGCTAGCAAGGTGATTGGTAACTGAACACACACCGGCTCGCAAGTTGATTGGTAACTGAACACACACTGGCTAACAAGCTGCTTGGTAAATGAACACACACCGGCTAGCAAGCTGATTGGTAACTGAACACACACCGGCTAACAAGCTGCTTGGTAACTGAACACACACTGGCTAACAAGCTGCTTGGTAAATGAACACACACCGGTTAACAAGATTATTGGTAACTGAACACACCCCGGCTAACAAGCTGCTTGGTAATTGAACACACTCCGGCTAACAAGCTGCTTGGTAACAACACACCCCGGCTAACAAGCTGATTGGTAACTGAACACACACCGGCTAGCAAGCTGATTGGTAATTGAACACACACCGGCTAACAAGGTGATTGGAAAATGAACACACAACGGCTAACAAGGTGATTGGTAAATGAACACACACCGGCTAACAAGCTGATTGGTAACTGAACACACACCGGCTAACAAGCTGCTTAGTAAATGAACACACCGGCCAACAAGGTGATTGGAAAATGAACACACACAGGCAAAGGTGATTGGTGAATGAACACACACCGGCTAACAAGCTGCTTGGTAACTGAACACACACCGGCTAATAAGCTGCTTGGTAACTGAATACACACTGGCTAATAAGCTGCTTGGTTACTGAACACACCCCGGCCAACAAGCTGCTTGGTAAATGAACACACACCGGCTAACAAGGTGATTGATAACGTAAAAAACACCAGCTAACAAGCTGCTTGGTAACTGAATGCATACCAGCCAATAAGCTGCTTGGTAACTGAACACACACCGGCTAACAAGATGATTGGTAACAACACACCCCGGCTAACAAGCTGATTGGTAAATGAACACACACCGGCCAGCAAGCTGATTGGTAATTGAACACACACCGGCTAACAAGGTGATTGGTAAATGAACACACAACGGCTAACAAGGTGATTGGTAACTGAACACACACCGGCTAACAAGGTGATTGGTAAATGAACACACACCGGCTAACAAGGTGATTGGTAAATGAACACACACCGGCTAACGAGGTGATTGGTAACTGAACATACACCGGCTAACAAGGTGATTGGAAAGAACACATCCTGGCTAACAAGCTGCTTCGCAAATGAATACACACCGGCTAACAAGCTGCTTTGTAAATGAACACAGGCCAACAAGGTGATTGGAAAATGAAGACACACAGGCCAAGGTGATTGGTGAATGAACACACACCGGCTAACAAGCTGCTTGGTAACTGAACACACACGGGCTAATAAGCTGCTTGGTAACTGAAAACACCTTGGCTAATAAGCTGCTTGGTTACTGAACACACCCCGGCCAACAAGCTGCTTGGTAAATGAACACACACCGGCTAACAAGGTGATTGATAACGTAAAAAACACCAGCTAACAAGCGGCTTGGTAAATGAATGCATACCAGCCAATAAGCTGCTTGGTAACTGAACACACCCCGGCTAACAAGCTGCTTGGTAACTGAACACACCCCGGCTAACAAGCTGCTTGGTAACTGAACACACACCGGTTGACAAGCTGGTTGGTTACAGAACATACACCGGTTGACAAGCTGATTGGTAACTGATCACACATCGGCTAACAAGCTGATTGGTAACTGAACACACGCCGGCTAACAAGCTGCTTGGTAACTGAACACACTCCGGTTAACAGGCTGATTGGTAAATGAACACACACCGGCTAACTAGCTGATTGTTGAATGAACATGCACCGGCTAGCAAGCTGCTTGGTAATTGAACACACTCCGGCTAACAAGCTGATTGGTAACAGAACACACCCCGGCTAACAAGCTGATTGGTAATTGAACACACACCGGCTGACAAGCTGATTGGTAACAGAACACACTCCGGCTAACTAGCTGATTGGTGACAGAACACACCCCGGCTAACAAGCTGCTTGGTAATTGAACACACACCGGCTGACAAGCTGATTGGTAACAGAACACACCCCGGCTAACAAGCTGCTTGGTAATTGAACACACTCCGGCTAACAAGCTGCTTGGTAATTGAACACACCCCGACTAACAAGCTGATTGGTAACAGAACACACCCCGGCTAACAAGCTGCTTGGTAATTGAACACACTCCGGCTAACAAGCTGCTTGGTAACAGAACACACCCCGGCTAACAAGCTGATTGGTAACAGAACACACTCCGGCTAACAAGCTGCTTGGTAATTGAACACACTCCGGCTAACAAGCTGATTGGTAACAGAACACACCCCGGCTAACAAGCTGCTTGATAATTGAACACACTCTGGCTGACAAGCTGATTGGTAACAGAACACACCCCGGCTAACAAGCTGATTGGTAACAGAACACACTCCGGCTAACAAGCTGCTTGGTAATTGAACACACTCCGGCTAACAAGCTGATTGGTAACAGAATACACCCCGGCTAACAAGCTGCTTGGTAATTGAACACACTCTGGCTGACAAGCTGATTGGTAACAGAACACACCCCGGCTAACAAGCTGATTGGTAACAGAACACACCCCGGCTAACAAGCTGATTGGTAACAGAACACACTCCGGCTAACAAACTGATTGGTAACAGAACACACTCCGGCTAACAAGCTGATTGGTAACAGAACACACTCCGGCTAACAAGCTGCTTGGTAATTGAACACACTCCGGCTAACAAGCTGCTTGGTAATTGAACACACTCCGGCTAACAAGCTGCTTGGTAACTGAACACACTCCGGCTAACAAGCTGCTTGGTAACTGAACACACTCCGGCTAACAAGCTGATTGGTAACAGAACACACTCCGGCTAACAAGCTGATTGGTAACAGAACACACTCCGGCTAACAAGCTGCTTGGTAATTGAACACACTCCGGCTAACAAGCTGCTTGGTAATTGAACACACTCCGGCTAACAAGCTGCTTGGTAATTGAACACACACCGGCTAGCAAGCTGATTGGTAACATAACACACACCGGCGAACAAGCTGATTTGTAACTGAACACACCGGCTAACAAGATGCTTGGTAACTGAACACACCCTGGCTAACAAGCTGCTTGGTAACTGAACACACCCCGGCTAACAAGCTGCTTGGTAACTGAACATACACCGGCGAACAAGCTGATTGGTAACTGAACATGCCGGCTAACGAGCTGCTTGATAACCGAACACACAAACTGATTGGTAACTGAACACAGTTCCATGTTGGTGTGGTTCGCTGAGGGGCGTTTCGCGCTGTCTTTGTTTCTAATTTCTGCTGTTGCATATTATGTACAGTGTACTGTATTCTACTATATATGTATATACAATATATATTTATTTGTATTTTAATAAACGGTAAGAAATGTCGGCCCACAGTTTGAATAGGCGCCCGCGGAACTACGTAACTTCCGGTTAGTGCACCCTTCGCGACAGGTCACGTGATTAGATACGTTGAAAACAAACCACAAAAGGGCACGTGTTACATCTTACTTCCGGTAGTCTCGCCCTCACCTTATTTTCTTGAATAAAGTTATTTTTCATCACAACATGGTTCGTCTTCCTCCCGTCACATATCTTCACAAAGTACGTGTTAGAATTCAAAAAAATAAGAAATAGGTTTTCATCACCTAGGCCTAATTTCCACCCACATTATCTTAGAGAAGGTATTAAAATATTGGTTGAGTCTAATTGTATCACCAATAACCCACAAAAAATGCACATTTTAATCTCGTTCAGCATTTTAATTTGCCACAAATAAGACTTTGTCATTGTAACGACGACGGTAATTGCGGACGGTGTATAAACATCATCTCCTTCAACTTTGTGGTAACTATGTTTTCATACTTAAGAATCCAAATATATGAATTAAATGCAAATAGTGTCGTTGGAATATGAAATACAATTTCTTAAATATTAATGAGGCGATGAAAGTTCGTGGCAGCATAAAAACCGAAGCCGACGCGTTTCCGGGTGTTTGTTTAAGCGGGAAACGTGACGGAGTCGATTCAGTTTGTGTGGTGATTAAGAACGAGCTGTGAGTTTTGGGGTTACTATGTACATCAAATCCATAGTCGTCGATGGATTCAAATCGTATGCACAGCGCACGGAGATCGGCGCGTTTGATCCCTTTTTCAACGCTATAACCGGCTTGAATGGCAGTGGGAAGTCTAACATTCTGGATTCCATCTGTTTCGTGTTGGGCATCAGCAACCTGTCTCAGGTACATTCTCTGGAATATTTACCTGTCCTGCTGTCCGCACGGAATGTTTTTATGTTCTTGTATATTCCATATGTTGTGTCGATGATGTTATTGACAAGGAGGCCTTTAATTGGTAAGCAGGGAATATTTGAATCACATTTTGAAAAATATGATTGACCTGTACATGTGTAGCACTAAGTTTTCACTTGTGTACGACCTCTTGAAAAACATTAGACCGTGATGACTGATCTGAGCAAACCAAGATGATAAACTCTCACAGGTCTAAGATTGATGGTTCAGCAAAGGCAACAACTCTTAAGTGGAGGTGTGTGTGACATTTCGGCATTCTAAATCTCGAGTTGCAGATTTGCGTACATTGTGAAAAGTCTCTAAAAAAACAATAGCTGAAATCATTACTTTAGTCATTGATCACCGAAAGCCATGCAAAGATTGTGAAAACTATGTATTGCTCTTTGCCATGAGACCAAGATGTGTGTGGCTGTACAATATAAACTAGAAAAAGGTCAATCAGATTTTGAAAACCCTCACCAGGATGTATTTTCAGTGGTTTTTACGGCTTTTGTGTTAAAACAAATATATGGGGTCCGAACCACGTGACTGATGACGTCATTTTTTTTTTCTAAACTAATTTATTCCTTGATTATGCTCAAGAAATTTAATCTTGATCGGATGAAGTTTTGTACTTGTCCAATTATGACGTCATAATGGAGGCACCTATGACATCATCATTACCATATTTTATTCCCCATGGAGAGTTCTTTACAATGAGCCATGTCTCAATTTTTTATATTCAGCACTTTCGGAGATGTAGAGGTGCAAAGTTTTTCGGTTTTTACAAGATGGCGGCCGAACCACATGACCTATGATGTCATAATTATCATTAAAAACTTATACAGGTGCATGTGCACCGATGGTGAAAATTTTCCTGTCAATCGGAGCAACGGTTGCAGAGAAAATTGTAGTTATTCTATGCGGACAAACAGACAGACAGACTGACTCAAATGCAATACCCTCTCGTCTGGCGAAGGTAATAACTATGTACCGTGGTCCTCAGGCCATGCATTTTCACACTCCCATGCCGAGACCCCCTCTCCGCGACACCTATGCCATGCCCTCCCCCCCCCCCCCCCCCCTCTGCCGAGACCCCCCTCGCTGAGGCTCAACATGGCCTACAGTCTCCTGTATATGTTGCGAATCAACTTTTTTTTTTTTAAGGGTTAAAGCAATCGAAACATTGTGACGACGCAAATCGTACATCTTCATCTGAAGACCAATGCACATGGTAAATGTTGTCCAAAAGATACACATGCACCTTGGCCCTAAAACCAAAATGTACAAGGTGTCCACAAATACAAGGTGTACCAACCGAGAATGAAGGTGTGGAGGTTGAAAGAGGTGACAGTAAGGGAGGCATTAAAAGAGAGGCTGATTAGGGTAGAGGATGATGTGGTTGAGCTTGAACGTGGTTGGATGTCAATGAAAGATAGTCTATTGGGAGCTGTTGGTGAGGTATGTGGATGGACAAAAGGACCACCGAGGCACTCGGAAACATGGTGGTGGGATGATGAAGTTGGAAAGAGGATTGACGAGAAGAGGAAGAAGTTCAAGGAGTGCAGAAGGCGAAGAGTACGGGAGCAGAAAAAGCAGAGCATGAAAGTTTTCAGGCAGCCAAGAAGGCTGCAAAGAAAGAGGTAGCAAAGGCGCAGGAGGCATGTTCGGAGAATGCTTGGATTCGGAAGAGGGTCCGAGAGCGGTATTCAGGATTGCAAAGCAGATAGCGAAAGAGAGGTGTGATGTGATGGGGGTGAGTTGCTTGAAGGATGAAGTGGGACAAATCGTTGTGGACCCAGATGGAATTAAAGGAAGATGGAAAAGATATATGGAAATGCTGTTGAATACAGAGAATGAATGGGATGGCAACATCGAGAGTAACCCAGTTTTAGGACCGGCAGAGAAGATAACTGAGAAGGAAGTTGAGGAAGCGATAAAAGCAATGAAGGGTAGAAAAGCGAGAGGGCCGACGGGAGTTGTGGGAGATATGTTGAAGGCAGCAGGAAGTTGGGGTGTGAAGAGAATGACAGAGATCTGTAATCTGGTGGTGAAAGAAGGCCGCATTCCAGTGGATTGGGAACTGAGTACCCTCGTCCCTCTATACAAGGGGAAAGGTGACCCTCTGGAGTGTGGCTCGTACCGAGCGATAAAGTTATTGGAGCATGGAATGCAGGTATTGGAAAGGGTGTTGGAGAGGAGCATAAGGAAGAAGGTGAAGATCGACGAAATGCAGTTTGGATTTATGCCAGGAAGAGGAACGACAGACGTGCTCTTTATTGTGAGGCAGTTGCAGGAGAAGTGCATGGAGAAGAGGAAGAAGTTGTTTCTTGGGTTTGTTGATCTGGAGAAAGCATTCGATAGGGTTCCACGCGAAGTATTGACATGGGCAATGAGGAAGTTAGGAGTGGAGGAATGGTTACTCAGAGTAGTGATGGCAATGTACAAAAGAGCACGCACAGCTGTAAGGACGAAGGACGGGAACAGTGGTGAGTTTGAGGTGAAGGTGGGAGTGCATAACGGGTCGGTACTAAGTCCACTACTATTTGTAGCTGTGATGGAGGTGCTGGCTCAGAACGTATAGGAGGGTTTACCGTGGGAGTTGTTGTATGCAGATGATCTGGTGTTGATTGCGGAAAGAATGGATGGACTGAAGGAAAAGATGAACAAGTGGAAGGAATGCATGGAGACAAAAGGTCTGAAGGTGAATATCGGAAAGACGAAGGTGATGGCAAGTGGTAAAGCATGTGGTGAGGTGGAAAGAACTGGGAAGTGGCCCTGTGATGTGTGCAGGAAGGGTTTCGGAGTGAACTCCATTCAATGTACAATGTGCGCTGAGTGGGTTCATCAAAAATGTAGTGGTCTGAGAGGGTCATTAACCAGTGTGGCAGCTACATTCAAATGTAAGGTGTGCACAGAGGGAGCTGCAGATGGAGGAAATGTTGAGTTGGATCTTGGAGACGGCGTGAAGCTGGAAGGTGTGAAAACATTTTGCTGCCTCGGAGACATGCTGAATGGAGAAGGTGGATCAGACTCGGCAACGGTTGCTCGAGTGAGATGTGCATGGGAGAAGTTTCGGGAACTGAGTGGCGTGCTGATGAGGAGGGGAGTGTCGTTGAAGCTGAAGGGAAAGGTTTATGCTGCATGTGTGAGAAGTGTTATGATTTATGGGAGCGAGACATGGGTAATGAACGTAGAGCAGCAACGAAGGCTGGAAAGGGTGGAAATGCGAATGGTTTGGTGGATGTGCGGAGTTTCGTTGAGAGAGAGGAAGACAAATGATGAATTGCGAAAGATGATGGGAATAGAGCCTGTGATTGATGCTGTGAAGAGGAACAGGTTGAGATGGTTTGGTCATGTGTTGAGGAAGGATGAAAGTGACTGGTTGAGAAGAGTGATGGAAATGAATGTAGAAGGAAGCAGAGGACGGGGAAGACCGAGAAAGACTTGGCTAAAGATGGTGGAAGAAGAAATGCGGGCAAGGGGGTTAACAAGGAGAGATGCAGAAAATAGGGCAAAATGGAGAAGATTGTCATGGGGACCGCAAGGCTAACCCCACTCTAGCAGGGAAAATGGCCTTAAAATGTATGTTGTTGTTGTTGTTGTTGTCCACAAATGAATTCAAATTGTAATTAAAAAATAATGAAACGAGAGAGTTCATATAACATCTTACCCCGCACAGTCTTGAGAACAACAATGACATGGATGGGGTTTGCGAGCGGCAAATTTGATTGCTTGTGATGATGTAAAATGCAGTAATAATTTGTCCAAGTACTGCCAAACGAAAGGGTTTTGAAACTGGTAAAAGGTGATTTGTGTTTTCCAGTATGCAGGTGTATAATTAAACTGAAATAAAAAATAGATTTTTAAAGTCGTAGAAATATATTTTTTGGAAGTTTACCGCCGTTGATGCAGCGTCTATTACACCACCTTATTTAACATCTTGCATTGGTTTGTGCCTGCTGTTTGTGTCCTTTGATGTCCTTAAAAAGCATTGTTTCATGTTTGGAATGATTTTCAGTTTTGTTTGATTGCCAGACACGCAGACAGACTAAAATAATATTATCACCCCGCTCTGCGCATGAGCGATCAGGCCAAATTCAGAGACAAAGTACTGAAACTACACATTCATTTTCTTTTCGATGAGAGTTCAAAACAAAACATTCAAATTAAATAAAGTTGTTCCTTTTTTTTTTTTTTTTTTTTGGATACAACATGGAGAGTCGTGTAAGAGCTAACATTAATCACAAAAAAAAAAACGTAGACATAAAACAAAATAAAGGAGCAGGAGACAAGATGGGGAGAGAGAGGGAAGCACACAAGTACAACAGTAGAGAACAGGGACATCGGGAGATCTGTGTGTGGGGTCAGGGCTTGGGGGGAGGAGGCATGGGATTAGAGGTATAAAACACATGGACACTGCTAGGACTTCCAGGAAAGAAGTCGGTATTTCAAAAAAGTGGATTTGGGGTGAATTAACGGGGGTAGATAAGATCAAGGTTTTGGATGCGGGAAGATAAGAGATCGTGATGAACAGCTGTTTTTACGATCTGGAGGGATGAGTGGGATTGAAGAGAGTGAGGGAGTTTGTTCCAGAGGCGGGAGAAAAGAGGAATGAAAGAGTGAAGGTGAGCAGAGACTCTTGATATTGGCAGTTTCACCAGAAGAGAGTTGCTGGCAGATCTTGTGCGACCTGTAGGAATATTTGGTGGACACAGCATAGCAGAGCTGGGGGAGAAAGGCCGAAGAGGAGTCGGTAGAAGACAAAGACCACCAACCTGCCTGCAGTGAATGAGTGAAAGGCCCTCACAATCAGCTTCATCGCGGGAGATTCCAATGATCCTGAAAGCTTTGGTTTCAACAGCTTGAGGGTGTGAAGTGTGAGGCCAGAGCACCAGCCCAGAGGGGAGAACAGTATTCCATTGAGCTGCGGATGAAAGCCTTGTAAGTGGTGAGCTCAGGTGTGCCAAGGAAGGACTTCGCATGACGGAGGATGCCCAGTCGGCGACTGGCTTTGGAGGCCAGCTTGGCAATATGCTTTTCCCAGGAAAGATCATGGCAGATAGTGAGTCCCAAAAGCTTGAGTGACAGGACATCTTCGAGAGAATTGTTGAGAAAGTATATGGGAGGGTTGTCCAGTCGGTCTTTTTGGAGACACATCGTGAGAGTGTGAGATTTATCAGGATTGATAGACATGTTCCACTTTTTTTTTTTCTTTTTTTTTTTTTTTTTGTATACAAGATCGAGGCTCGTGAAAGAGCGAACATTAATCACACAGAAAGACAAACAGACACACAAAACAAATAACATCGGGAGCGGTAGATAAGATGGGGAGAGAGGGGGAAGGACACAAACACAACATTTGAGAGCAGGGACCGAGAGACATGGAGACATCGAGAGAACTGTGGGAGGGAGAGGGCTTTGGGGGGAAGGCATGGGAAGGGGTGGGGGGGGTGGGAGAGGTATAAAACATATGGACACTGCCAAGACTTCCAGGAAAGAAGTTGGAATTTCAAACAAGGTGGATCTGGGGTGAATTAGTGGGGGTAGAAAAGATCAAGGTTTTGGATGGGGGAAGATAAGAGATGGTGGTGAACAGCTGTTTTGAAGACCTGGAGGGAGGAGTGTGATTGAAGTGAGTGTGGGAGTTTGTTCCAGAGGCGGGAGAAAAGAGGAATGAAAGAGTGAAGGTGAGCAGAGAGCCGAGATTTCGGCAGTTTAACCATCAGAGGGTGGCTGGCAGATCTTGTGCGACCTGTAGGAATATTTGGGGGACAGAGCACAGAGAGAGCTGGGGGAGCAAGGCCGGAGAAGAGTCGGTAGAAGACAGAAAGACCACCTACCTGCCTGCGGTGAGTGAGTGAAACTTGTTTGACCAGACTGTGATTTTGTCCAGGTCTGCAGAGAGTGAGGAGGCTGCAGACTGCTGATCTGAAGGATGAGGTATGGAGCGGCCGAGAGTGGAGTGATTAGCAAAGAGATCGAGAGGATTTTCCAGAGAGTCGGACAGATCATTGATGAAGACCAGAAAAAGCACAGGGCCCAGAACACTGCCTTGGGGAACTCCAGCCTGAACAGGAAGGGGAGATTAGAGAAACCCATTCAGGGCCACACGTTGACTATGACTAGAGAGGAAGTCCGCAAGCCATGCGTGGAGATTTCCATTTATACCATCGGAGGAGAGTTTGGTGAGCAGAGCGGGGTGCTAGACCGTATTGAAAGCACGTGATATGTCAAGGGAGACGGCTCTGATTTCCTGTTTGGCATTCAGGACCTCCATCTATTGTTGAGACAGCAGAAGCAGCATGCCCAGAGTAGAGTGACATGGTCTGAATCCAAATTGATGATCAGAGATCAAGCCATTGGAGAAGAGGAAGGATTTGATGTCAGATGCGATGATGGATTCCATGACCTTGCTGATGATTGGGAGCAAGCTGATTGGTCTGTCGTTGAAAGGATCTGTTTTTTCACCTTTTTGTGTAAAGCGGTAATTTTTGCTGATTTACAAGATGATGGCAGATGACCTTGAGCAAAAGAGAGGGTGAAGAGTACAGATCGAGGGTGAGATGGAGAGGCAGAGCAGGATTTTAGGATCTGTGGGTTGATGCCATCTGATTTTGGTGTTTTTTGGTGAGCTGATTTAGTGATCCTTGATCCTAAATTGGTGTTTGTAGACAGACAAAGTGAAACAATTGCTTCAAGCTGCTTTTTGCTTTGCATGCGTGGGGTGGAGATACAACGATGCAGTTTGCGAACGACTAAAAAACGTTTTCAACATCCTCGCCACTTGTGCTTGGACGTCTTGCTTCCTTCCTCTGCAGGATGATACCAGTCTCCATGAACTTGTTCTGCCACTCACGATAAGTTTTTCTCAATGGTGGCTGCCTTCCATAGGTCCTCTTGAAGCTTCATTGAACATGTGAAGCCAATTCGGTCTCTATAAACCAGGGGACACACTGCGCTTTTTTTCTTCTTGCTACGCCATTTGCAGTAAATATGACGTGTCACAAGAGGCACCTGCACCCGAAAAGTGAATAATTCTTTCACTTGCAGTAAACCGCATTTCATTCTTTTTTTTTGTTGTTACGGAACATTTGATATTTTGTGGACATCCAGTATGGTCTTGCAAGTGCCACCCGCTGTTACTGCCTTCAAGCATCACCAGCAAGACAACATTGGCTTGCAATGTAGACGTTACAGGGCAACTCGTGTACCATTTGACACAAAACTGCATGCAAGTAACCAGGAAACGGTGAGGAGATGTCTCAGATAGATGTGATTCGTGTACAAACTCTTCCGTGAGCTTCCATCACCGTGGCAAAGAACCAACAAATTGCTTTCCATTCGTACGTTTAACCCAGTGTTCCCTTTTAACGTTTACTAATTGCAAGTTGGCTCCTCTTATGAATCGAGACCGAGGGCCGAGCCCCTGTGTTTTGTTTACTTTCGTGACCCACCTCACATATCAACCTGCATTTATAATATGTTGTTTAAAAATATTAATGAATTCATATCTGAAACTCGTCGAACACAAACCTTGCACATATTTTCAAAATGTGGAAAAAAAAAACACAAAATGTTGACGATATTTTAAATAAATATTGTCCAATCACAGCACGTGTAACATCGGCCATGAGCGGCCGTGAGCGCTAATTAGCCAATTGCGCGATTCATTTCAGACTACATGCAGTACTGACGCAGCTGTCATGGCGACTTGCATGTCATCAGATGCAGCTACGGAAGGTGAAGATTCTGATCTTAATTCTTTGAAGTTTTGCTTCATGCATGGTGTCAATATGCACAGCAGAGTGATTCCATCTTTCAATATTTTTGAATAAGATTTAATATGATTTTTAATAAGTTAACTTTTAATAAATGTTATTTTTTAATAACATTCCAATTAATTTTTTAATAAGAGCTTTGATAACTAGAACTTTTGATAATTAAAATTTCAGTTCATGAAGAATAAAAAAAAAATCACTCGGTTTGATATTAAAACTAGAACGCTACTCAGTAGAGCGCATACTTCCGCCGTGGGTTAAGTTGGAATAGTACGATTTCACAAAGGTTTGAGGGAGTAGTTCAGTGACAAGACAACACAAGACAGACTGCACAGATATATATATATACAGTCATCCCTCGTTTATCGCGGGGGTTACGTTCCAGAACCCCCCGCCCCTGCGATATAGGTGAAAATCCGCGAAGTAGAAACCATATATTAATTTTATTATTTTTATATATTTTAAGCCTTTAAAAACCCTCCCCATACTCTTATAAACCTTTCCCATGCTCTTATAAACCCTTTCTACACTCTTAAACACACTTTTGAGACCCATCCTTACGTATTAGAAAAATATTTGTACGTGTATATCTAGCTGTACAGTATATTTGAAAATACTGTAATAGATACTGGGTAAGTATATCAATAATAGTTTTTACTGTACTGCACAGCAAAGAAGAGCATTACAGCTCTTCTTTAACACCGTGGGATATTTAATGTCCACCAACTAATATCGGCAGATGAGACAACCATTTAATGATGCACCCTGCCTGTGAAAGCCCCTTAGATGACAGTTTATAGCTGGGCCGAGATTCAAACTCCAGTTAAACTATTTAGAAGCGAGTGTGCGTACCTCTCGGCCATCCTGCCGCCCATCTTTATCAGCCAATCTTGCTTATGTATTGCGTGAGAAAAAGAAATGACTTGTACTTCACTACTCGTGTTGGGTGCTTGCAGTACTTGCACTTCGCTACGACTGAACCTCTGCTTAAACACGTGTATGAGAACTGAGCAAGGCGAGATGCTGAATGCTGCGTATGCGGCACAAAGACGCTGTGGTCGCTGAGCCAATCAGCGCCCAGGATACTGAACAGCGTGCTCTGATTGGTCGCGTCTCATCCATCTGCCAATAGTGTGCCGCGTACGAAATCATCTGGGCAAACTAGCGCAAGCAACCCAAGCTTGGTTTTCCATACGCGGGATTCTTTGTCTACTCATTTATAATGCGTATTTTATTTCGATTTACTGTAATATTCTTTTAATATAGGTTTTAATTAATGTGTTATATATTTTTTTATATTATTATTAATTTTTTAGGCTAGAAAATGCTTCTTTTGCCGCAAAAATAATTAAAATCTAAAAAAATTAATATACCTATAGGCCGCAGAATCCCGCGATATAATGAAAAATCCGATATATAATTTTACATATGCTAGCGAGAAAAACCCGCGATGTACCGAAGCCGCGAAAAGTGAAGCGCGATATAGCGAGGGATGACAGTATATAGAAGATAATGTTAAAAAAAAAACAAGGCAATTTCACTTACATTTTCGGATTCAGCGTTCAATTCCATATAGGTGAGTGTATTTTGAGGCATGTGTGACTTCAAATAAAATTGTAAGCCAGGCAAAAACGTTCGTTTCATTCCTTAGGGATACAACATGTAAAACTGGCCCAAACGTGAAAACAAAACTCGCTAATTTTAAGTCGTACAAGCTAATGCGACCACTCATTCTTCTGGGAAGAATCCCGTGCACATGCTTGTCACACTTGTAACTCACCTAAGTCTTTATAAGTTCATCAAATACTGACACCGCGATTGACATTCGCTGAGGTAAATGTTTATATCTCTTCTGAGGTTAAAAAAAAACAAAAACGTTTTAAAGCATTATACGTATCAAACGATACATTTTATGAAACGGGGAAACCTAATACACACTTTGGTGGTTTTAAAATGACAGAATGTCTTTATTTGAAAGAAAAAAAATGAACATTGAAGACGACGCTGCTAACAAAATACACCGCTTTTAACGCAGCACCACGCGTTTAAACTACATTTACAACAAATATGAAAACTATTTTCATATCACAATATTAATTAAAAACACCTCACAGCCATGTGATTTCAAAACACCTCTCCACCATGTCATTTTACACCTCACCACCACATAATTCAAAATACCTCACCACCACATGATTCAAAACTACCACCACATTATTAAAAACACTACACAACCACGGAAACAAAAATTTCAGGGAGTAGTTCAGTGACAACAGACACTGCCCAGATATGTAGATATGTAAATAAATAAATAAACCTGAAAATCGCAGAGCCAGAATTATTATTTGGTCTGGGAAGCCCATGCGAGGTTTCTTCTTCTTCAGCCTCTCACAACCCTGGGTGAATGAATATGCGATCTTTTTTTAAAAAGTTCGAATTTTGCCAAATCTGTTTTATTCGTTTGTTAATATACCTCAGCCATTGACAAATCTGGAATTATAATTTTATTTGAGGTTCAAATTAACCCGGGACATTGTGTCCAACGATGCCTGCAAGTCTGTACATGTGACAAATAAATAATCGTCCACAGTCGTAGACTCTTCTTCTTCACGCAATAACAACTTCCAGCTTCCAGACCGTACATCCAATCATATTCAAATTTTGCACACTTGTTACTCTTCATGACTTCTACTACAGTATGAAGTTTCACGTTGATCAATGAAGTGGTTCAAGAGATATAAATGTTTTTATTATTTGCGTTTAATTAACGATATCTGCCAAACCACGTGGCCGATCGCAAATTCCAAAAGGGCATTTTAGTAGACTGATATGCTGAACAGATTTGTGAAGTTTCCCATCGATTGGATCACAAATGAGGGAGGACCTAGGTTTTAAATGTTTGTGCTTAAAAACGTCATAACTCTGAAACCATGTGATGCATGACGTCATGCTCGCTGACTTTTTTGTTCGTCATGGGTATGCATGACGTCATGCTCGCTGACTTTTTTTGTTCGTCATGGGTATGCGATTTTGCCTGCAAAGTTTGGCCTCGATCTGTTCAGGCGTTTTGGAGAAAATTGGATTTTAGTGTTTTTCACTCAAAACAATATGGTGGCCGAACCACGTGACCTGTGACGTCATAATTACTATTAAAATATTCTGCAGACCGAGTACCTCCTACGGTAAAAAAAATTGCTCTCAATCGGTCCAATTATTGCAGAGAAAATGGTTTTTAAAGGAAAACAGAAAAAAACTTCCTGGATCTGGAATAATTTCTTGAGCTTCACCAAAAACTAATCAATTCTTCCTTATCCCAAGTGCAATCATCCCACCATCCCACCATCTTTCATCCAAATCCGCTCCGAACTTTTCCAGATATCTTGTTCACAAACACACAAGCGCACACACACACACACACACACGGACACGATCGAATGCATTACTCCCTGGCGGGAGTAATTAGAATGGCCATCTTCTGGTAAAAAAATTATTGGATCATTTCGTGTGTGTGTGTGTGTGTGTGTGTGTGTGTGTGTGTGTGTGTGTGTGTGTGTGTGTGTGTGTGTGTGTGTGTGTGTGTGTGTGTGTGTGTGTGTGTGTGTGTGTCCGACCTCGATCACCCACACTCCTGGACAGTTTCCCCATCTCTACATACTTTATATTTAGAAATCCCATTCAGTTATACACAGCTATATAATAATGGACACAAGATGGCGCTATGGGTTTTGTGAATTAGCATAATTAATTAACGTGCAACATTTTGTACCGACGAGTTATGAATTCTTTACAAGTGATTTTTAAACTAAATACATGCGAAATTTCAACTAGATACCAGCGGTGGGTCACGAAAGTTAAAAGGAAAAAAAATAAAATAAAACATATTTTGCTTCGGCCCACAGTCTAACCGGGTTCACTGGATTTTGTATAATATCCCCTATTTATGGGACAAACGTACGGCTTATTATGTTATCTATATCTAAATAGCCGAACTGTTTGGACTATGTATTAGTAAATTGGTGGGCGGCCCATTGAGTGAGTGCTTTCCACCCATTGGCACAGCAACTGGCCTGACTCCACCCTATCCCTTCGTTTTGATTACCAGCTACACACACTGCCACAATACCTCACTTGAGTCTTTACCACTTAGCTGAGTTAATAATGGTGGAATTCTGAAACTGAACAGTACTAAACAACTGAGCATACCTAAAACAACTTGTCCTACTGTCTATGGTTTACAATTGCTGTGTGCTTGAAACAAGAACATCCGTTGGGGGAGTGGTAGGGGACATGTATGGGGACATGTATTGCAAAGCAATTCTTGCTGTGTGCTTGTTTTCAATCTTTTTATTACATCGTAACACTGACATAAATATTTTTTTTCTAATATCATCTTGAAAATATTGTTCCAATAATGCTATGAAAATATTGTGCCATTCAACGTTGATATTCAGCTTATGCAAGATGAAAGATTGTCTATACCTTGATGTGCTGTATGCAGGTGAGAGCAAGCAGCCTCCAGGAACTGGTGTACAAACATGGCCAAGCAGGAATCACCAAAGCAACAGTGTCTGTGACGTTTGACAACAAAGACAAAAGTCAAAGCCCTCTGGGTTACGAGGCACATGAGGATATTATTGTCACCCGACAGGTACTCCTGCTGCAATCAGTAATGATTCTCACTCTAAACGGCTTTGTATGGAAGTAACAAGCAAGATACAAGTTACTGAAGTTTTGAAAAATTTCAGAGGTTGTTGTGCAGAGCATCCACTCATAGTCTGACAGGTTGGTGGTTTGAACCCTGGTTGAGTCATTCCTTTGTTGTTGCTCTTTGACGGCCACTATTATTCCACCTTGTGGGGTCGGCCAGGGGAAGCTTGGCCCGTCTTTCACGAACAGGCCTTACGTTTGCCTAGTTAGGGCAGGAATTTAGCCATGGTGCCAGCGATACTCACCGACTTTTTGCGAAGGACATCATTGGATATTTAACGTCCACCAACCCATGCTGGCAGACGGGACTCCCAGTTTAACGTCCATCTGCGAAACGGCACACACATTGATGAATCGCCCTGCCTGTGAAACACGGAACTGACCGTTTATAGCTTGGTCGGGATTCAATCCCATGCTGGACAGCTTAGAGGCGGGTGTGCGTACCTCGAGGCCATCCTGTCAGCCCGGGGTGAGTCATACCAAAGACTTAAAACAAGATCGGAAGTCTAACAGAGGCGTAGCCGGGCTTGTAAGATATTATCAACCACAAACACACATGATTAGCTTTTTTAACAGTCACTAATGCTGTATATAACATTAGACAAAGAAATTTGGAGGAATCCTGACATCTATGAGGTACGTTTTACTTACAGAACTGAGCGAAGATCTACTGTTATCTATATACCCCACGAGTTTGAGGTGTGCTCATTTACCAAGCAGCTAGCTAGCGCTTGCCAAGCCAGCCATTCCTTAATGGTTTTGAATGGAGTGCTTGCTCGAATGCTTTAACCACTTGGCGATGTCCTCACAAGAAACTTGGTAAATGAACACACCCAATGTTCTTGAGACCCGATCATAGAGAGACTGTAATCTATATACCCCAAAGAGGAATGACCTTTCCTGCCGCTCTCGAAATGAGCGGGTGTTTACGTCATAATGACATCATATACGTAATGACATAGCATGACGGCCGGACACAAAACTGCCGCTACTTTAATATATATATGAGATACATATTGTTATGTCTAGTGTTGGTGTTGTTGGGTGTTGGGCCTGGTGTTGGGCTAGCGGCTAGGGTGCCAGCTTAGGATCCTAGGATCCTGGGTTCGAATCCCGGTTGATCGCTGAATTAACGCCAGGGGGGTTGACTCAGCCTGTCATCCTTCCGAGGTCGGCTAATTGAGGACCAGTTCACTGGTAATTCCCTGTTTGTCGTTAAAGGCGGCAAAAAGGGTTGGCGTCAGGAAGGGCATCCGGCCGGAAAACATTGCTTCAAAAAGGGGACCGAAAAACAACAACAACCACGGTTCCCGAAAAAGGCCAACCCCCGCTTGCGGGAAAAAATGGCCTCTAAAGGTGGTTTTTTTATACATATTGTTATGTCGGGGGGGGGGGGGGGGGGGGTTAAAGGAATATCTAGAGCCAGGTAGATCTGTATAGGTAGGTATTCGACTGTCGCGATAGGGAATCAACCTTGTAATAAGTTCTATGTTTTTAGGCGGTTTGTTGGGGTAAGAGTATACCTGTGAACATACAAGGATGTTCGTGTGTTAAATAGTTTTAGGGAATAAGATAACACCCCTGTGTGTCAGACCTGGTAATCATTCCTTTGTCCCTTATGGCAACGCACACATATAAACACTGAGATAGGTCCTTAGTGCACACATTAATTTATTCCCTTCCCTTACAATGACCTTGGAAGAAGACCGGCAGGAAGCCAGATCGGGGCACCGCCGGATGGCCGCCGCCAGCCGCACCACCAGCTGGCCTAGCAACATCGTGTGAGACGAGTTGTAACCACGCCCAGGAGGACTGTGATTGGTTGGCGCGGAAGGCGCGAACCTGGAACCAATAGGCGCGACGAGGTTCGGCAAACGGCGGGAAGCTATGAGGCCCTGGTTGGCGCGCCGAGATGGACGTCACAGGGAAGGTTACAAAGGGACGCGCTGGACGACATTTGCTCTCTCTTGGACTCTGCGCGCTGGACCCCTTCGTATTGGAGATCTCTCTCTGTGCTTGAAGCTCTTGCTCTTCTTTTCTTGTCCCTGGTCTTCATTGGCTCTTCCTTCTTGCGTGCTGCACCTCCATGCTTCGTGCTGTGTGACGGTTCGTTGTGGTGATTGGAGCGGGATCCGGTGCTGTTGGTACTGGAGCGAGGGACCTCGTGGTGTGCCGCGGAGCGAGTCGCATCGAGGCCGGGTGGAGCGTGTGAGGGAGGAGGCTGAGGTTTTTTCATGCCTTGTGATCGTCTCTTTGCTCCTGTCTGCCCTCTGCTTGGTCCCGACTCTGCTCCTGGCTTCACCTACCTGGCTCCTTCGTCTCCTTCGTTTCCTTGGGCCTGCTCCCGTGCGTTGGGACCATTGTTTCACCTCAACCTTGGCCTCGTGCTCGCCTCTCCGCTCCTGCCTGGCATGGCTCTGCGGTACTCCGCCGCAAGGCTCCTTCTGCTCAATACCCGCTCCACCCCATCATGCATCTCTGCCATCAAATCAAATGGACTCCTCCGACGACCCAGGTACATTCACCGTGGCTCCGGTCGTAAGTTTGTATATGTACAATCAGGTCACTCCATCCCCGTCCTCTGGTCGGCTCAGCGCACTCCCACTCATCGTCCCAGCGCACCTAGTCACGGCAACGCACAAAATCGCATCTCCTGCCTGCGAACCCTGGCTAAATCACCTGAATTCATCCCCGCTGTTCAAAACAACATCAAGCTCACCCTGTTCAACACCCGGTCCCTCAACAACAAATGCCTCATCCTCAACGACTACATCCTGGAGAACAAACTGGACTTTCTCTGTCTCACCGAAACCTGGCAACAACCACTGGACTACTACACGCTCAACCTCACCACACCCAATGGATATTCCTACGTCAATAAACCACGCTCGGAGGGCCGAGGTGGGGGAATTGCCGTTATCCACCATCAAGACATCAGGACCAGCCTCATCCCCATCGCCTCATCCTCATCCTTTTAACACCTGGCTTTTAAACTCTCTGGTCGCACGCAGTCAGTCATGGCTGTCGTCTACCGCCCTCCCAAACCACACCCATTATTCCTGTCTGACTTCTCCTACTTTCTGACCCAGCTATGTTCCCTCTCCCCCTCAATCCTCCTCCTTGGTGATTTCAATATCCACATGGACTCCACTGACTCCACAATAACCACTGACTTCACTGATTTACTCACCTGCTTTAACCTCACTCAACATGTCAACTCTCCTACGCATATCCGTGGTCACATTTTGGACCTTGTCTGCTCCACTGGATTAATTTTGCACCATCTCTCTGGCTCCGACCTCACCCTCTCTGACCACTTAGCCATCACTATGACCATCAACATCCCCACCCCAACACCAAGACATTATCGCACTATCAACTTCCGTAAGCTAAACGCTCTTTCACCTACCTCATTCTCATCCACCCTCTCTGAAAAAATGTCCACTTCTCCCTTCATTGACCTCCACACCCCTTCCGACCTCACTGACTACTACAACCACACTCTCTCCTCCTGCCTTGACCAGCTTGCGCCTTTAAAAACCAAAACAGTTTCTTTCACCCATTCTGCTCCCTGGATTACCCCTGAACTCCGCCTGATGAAAACTCGTGCTCGCCAACTTGAAAGACTCCGCAATAAAACAGGTCTCACAGTTCACTCCCAAGCCTACAAGGACCACCTACAACACTACAAAGATGCCCTCTCCCACGCCCGCTCCGCCTACTACTCTCAAATTATCCACTCTGGCTCCGGAAACCCAAAAGCACTCTTCTCGACAATAAACAAACTCCTCCGCCCCCTGGACACCACCACCCAGTCATTCACAGTAGACAACTGCATCTCCTTCCTTTCTTTCTTCCAAGACAAAATTGACAACATCTACAACAGCTTGACCACCGCCGCACCCGCTCCCCCTCCAACCACCTGCCCCCCCTTATCCTGCCTTCCCCTGTCTCAATTCTACCCGGTCTCCCCTACTGACCTCTCTGAACTCCTCATAGGAATGAAAACTGCCACCTGCACTCTTGACCCCATCCCCTCCAGCTTTGTCAAGGCCTCCCTCCCTGCTCTCTCTCCACTTATCATTGCAACAATAAACTCCTCCCTGTTTACAGGCATCGTCCCACCATCCCTCAAAATTGCTGCTGTTACCCCCATTCTAAAAAAACCTGGTCTAAACCCTGACACCCTAAACAACTTCAGACCCATCTGACATCTCCAACCTACCCTTTCTGTCGAAAGTTTTGGAACGCGCTGTAGCCACTCAACTCAAACATCACCTCTCTGCCAATAACCTGTATGAAACATTCCAATCCGGATTCCGCTCCAACCACAGTACTGAAACTGCTCTCCTCAAAATCACCAACGACCTTCTCCTCTCCTCTGACGCTGGCAACCTCAACATTCTCGTCCTCCTCGACCTCAGCGCTGCCTTTGACACCATCGATCACACCATCCTCCTCACCCGACTTGAATCCACCTTTAACGTTACCGGCACTGCCCTCTCTTGGATTAAATCATACATCTCTGACAGACGCCAGTTCATCTCCATCAATAACTGCAAATCCCCCACTGCTCCCCTCCCCCAAGGTGTCCCCCAAGGTTCAGTTCTTGGCCCCCTCCTCTTCATCCTGTACCTGTCCCCCCTTGGTCACTTAATCCGCCGTCATGGTCTCCAATTCAACTGCTTCGCCGATGACATCCAGCTTTTCATCTCCACCAAGTCCGTCTCCACCGACACCCACTCTATCCTGACAAACTGCATCTCTGAAATAAAATCCTGGCTTCAAATCAACTTCCTCAAACTTAACTGTGATAAATCTGAAATAATCATCATTGGCCCAAAAACGCTCACCAAATCCACCCATAACTTTGCCCTCAACATCGACGGTATCCCAGTATCCACCTCCCCTCTCATCCGGAATCTTGGCGTCATCTTTGACCAAACCCTCCTTCAACAAATACACTAAACAGATCACAAAGACAGCCTTCTTTCACCTGAAAAACATCGCCCGTCTCCGCTCATCCCTCTCCTCCACGGCTGCAGAAACCCTCATCCACGCCTTCATCACCTCCCGTCTGGACTACTGCAATAGCCTCCTCTATGGTTCACCCTCAACAATCACCAATAAACTCCAATACATTCATAACTCCGCTGCCCGTCTACTCACCCATTCCCGGACCCGTGACCACATCACCCCCGTCCTTTACAAGCTTCACTGGCTCCCCATCTCCCAGAGAATCCAGTACAAAATCCTCCTCTTGACCTACAAAGCCCTCCATAACCTGGCCCCATCCTACCTGGCTGACCTCCTCTCCAGACACACTCCCACCCGCAACCTCCGCTCTGCTGCTACCAACCTCCTGACCCCCCTCCATCCGGACCAAATTCAGATCCTGGGGGACAGGGCCTTCTCCATCGCTGCTCCCACCCTCTGGAACTCACTACCTCACACCATCAGAGACTCCTCCTCTATCACCACATTCAAAACATCACTCAAGACCCACCTGTTCAGCACTGCATTCAACATTCAACCCACAGCATTTAACCCCTGACTATCACTTCTCCTTCTCCCTCCTTTTGCTTTAAATATTTCCCTATTGATTCTTGTATTTTTGCAATTGTTGTTTTCATGTTTTGTTATGCATTATGTTTTGCACTCTGTCAAAGTGCCTTTGGGCTTCATGAAAAGCGCTATACAAAATAAATGAATTATTATTATTATTATTATTATTATGCCTGGAGCTTGGAGCCGGACGGGGCCGCGTTGGACGACGGACAGATAAGCTCGCACCACATTACACCAACCCACGACGAACGTGTTCTTTTGGTAATTCAGTTTCCCCTGTCTCGTATTTGGAAGTCGTTGTGTGGGATCCCAATTTAGGATCATTATTTATTTACCGTCGCGTGCCTTGTTCTCGGGTTCCGGAATAAACATGTTTCCTTTTGTACATTTTACCCTGCATTTTCGTTTGAGTTCATTCCCCTCTACAGGTACGCGCTTTTGCCGCTTCTTCTTCTTCACTTTCCCCCTGCGTTTCATAGCCGAATCCGAGTTGGTCGTCACCTCAATTAGATCTGTTCGGTCTTCCGTGGTCCCTGGTGTTAACCTTGAGGGATTCGCACGACAATATTTAACCTCAAGTAACGTTGCATTCACTACAAAGGGATTCGTGTTACGATTCGATATACTATAATAATAAATTGATGTTATTATGGTGAAAATTATATTATTTCTAAAAAACCGAGGTGAATTCCTTTGCTTTTGCACCACTTCTACAACCGAGGTGCTTTTACACCACTTCAATCCATCAACTTTCCATTCACAACATTGGGATTAAAGTGTTATGGTTATATTTACTATAACATTATTATTACTACGAAAACGATACGACTGAAACAATACCACTGTATTAAGAAACCTGGGTTTAATTTGTCCTAAGCGGACGGTGAGTCGTTACGCCTGAGGCCTATACATGCCGTATTGTTGAAAGAGACGTAACGCCGATGCTTTCGATATTTGATGGTCATTCTAACAATCGGTTTTTTGTTTGTTTCACACTGAATGAAAACCGTAAAGGTATAGCATGGCGATTGTGATATATGACAGGTTCGACAAAACGTTTGGCATGAACGGCTTATAAATCAAAATGGCGGTGCGTGGAGAGTCCGCTGCAGCACCGCCGTAATGACATCAGATGTAATCACATCACCCTGTCCTGTGACCAGATTCTCAGCTCTGATTGGTATACGTTTGAGGGGACATACATACATACATACATACAAACATACATACATACATACATACATACATACGGACAAACACTGTTCCAAACGGCTCTGCCCGATGGGCTACGCTGTAAAAATGGTACGTGCTCCTAATAGATCACGGTCAAAACCACACCCATAGGTTGTCATCTACGGGGAGGAAGAAATTCCTTCTTATTAAATGCCCCGCTGAGTTTGGTCAGAAATGCGATGCCATTGTTGTGACGTCACCCAGAGTACCCCGGGATGTCCGCTCAGTGGCTGTATTTGTCTCGTGTACGAGTCTGTATGTCCATGTCAGTGATATGTGCACATGTGGCAGCTCCGCAACGAGCCACATATCCTGTAAAAAAAAAAAAAACCTTCGGCGGTGGGGTGGAGGTCGTATATTTGGCCACCATCATGCCGTGAATACCACAAATTAATCCCATTGTTATGTCAGACATTGAGGGTAATCTGAATACGATACAGCAGACTCGTTAAAAGGAATGGTCCAACACTAATTTTAACGAAATAGCAACAACATCAAATAATCGATGAATAATAAGAAACATTTCTGCAATTCTTTCATCCAAAATTCTTCATCCAAAAAAATTTCATCGGAAAGTATGGATGGACTGAAGGAAAAGATGAACAAGTGGAAGGAATGTATGGAGACAAAAGGTCTGAAGGTGAATATCGGAAAGACAAAGGTGATGGCAAGTGGTAAAGCATGTGGTGAGGTGGAAAGAACTGGGAAGTGGCCGTGTGCTGTGTGCAGGAAGGGTGTCGGAGTGAACTCCATTCAATGTACAATGTGTGCTGAGTGGGTTCATCAAAAATGTAGTGGTCTGAGAGGGTCATTAACCAGTGTGGCAGCTACATTCAAATGTAAGGTGTGCACAGAGGGAGCTGCAGATGGAGGAAATGTTGAGTTGGATCTTGGAGACGGCGTGAAGCTGGAAGGTGTGAAAACATTTTGCTACCTCGGAGACATGCTGAATGGAGAAGGTGGATCAGACTCGGCAACGGTTGCTCGAGTGAGATGTGCATGGAAGAAGTTTCGGGAACTGAGTGGCGTGCTGATGAGGAGGAGAGTGTCGCTGAAGCTGAAGGGAAAGGTGTATGCTGCATGTGTGAGAAGTGTTATGATTTATGGGAGCGAGACATGGGTAATGAACGTAGAGCAGCAACGAAGGCTGGAAAGGGTGGAAATGCGAATGGTTCGATGGATGTGCGGAGTATCGTTGAGAGAGAGGAAGAAAAATGATGAATTGCGAAAGATGATGGGAATATTGCCTGTGATTGATGCTGTGAAGAGGAACAGGTTGAGATGGTTTGGTCATGTATTGAGGAAGGATGAAAGTGACTGGTTGAGAAGAGTGATGGAAGTTAATGTAGAAGGAAGTAGAGGACGGGGAAGACCGAGAAAGACTTGGCTAAAGATGGTGGAAGAAGAAATGCGGGCAAGGGGGTTAACAAGGAGAGATGCAGAAAATAGGGCAAAATGGAGAAGATTGTCATGGGGACCGCAAGGCTAACCCCCGCTATAGCAGGGAACATGGCCTTAAAATGCATGTTGTTGTTGTTGTTTCATCCAAAATTCGTTTCTGACTTCCTTTTATGGTGTCTGGTGATTGGGCCGATTGCATCAAGTCTACACGGAAGCAAATTCCACATTGAAAATATGATTTCCACAATTGTGGAAGCCTGAGCCAGAACAATGTTTCCTACACTATACTGTAATAATTGGGAATGCTGTTGGGATAAAACTGGGTGTGAATAAAGTCATTGTAATTGATGAAGGAACCGACGTAATGGCCTGAATGCATTGTTGCACCATTGGGGAAGCCAATAAATTGATGGAGCTGTTTGATTCCATTGGAAACACCGGCTCATGAATCGAAGAACCTCAAGATCATTGGAATCTCCTGCGATGAAGCCAAATCTATTGGCCTATCAATTTGCCATCACTGACAGGTCAGTGCCCTCTGCCTTTCACCACTTCCTTTCTGGTTTGCACCAGCAACCTTTTTGGTCTTTCTACACAGTCCACCAGCAACCCCTTCTTGTGAAACTACCTAAATCTACAACCACTTCTCACCTCCACTCATTTGTTCCTCTTTTTTTCCCACCTGAGGAACCAACCTCCACATTCTCTTCAATCCCAGTCTTCCCCTCCTGGTCTTCAAGACAGCTGTTCACCACCATCTCAGATCATCCCCCATCCAATTATCTTTTCTACACACGTTAAACCACCCCGACCTCCCCCTCACCCTCCAAACTTTGCTTCTGTATCCACCTTGTCCATCCCCTGCATTGTCACCTACCCCTCATTGTTACCCGCATCTTTTGTTTGTCTGTCTCTGTCTATTTTTTCCTCTCGACCCAGCTGTTGGACGACGGCATCCCCAAAAGGAACAGTCTCTTGCTGTTCCTTTTGTTCTGTTTCTTCCTGATCTGTTTTGTGTTCTAGCTCTTCCATGAGCCTTCAATCTGTACACAAAAAAATCTCAGTTGAAATTGTATATTGTGTATGTATAAAAAAAAACAAAAAAAAACCTTTAGAGGCCATTTTCCCCCGCAAGGCGGGGGTTGGCCTTTTTCGGGAACCGTGGTTGTTCTTGTTTTTCGGTCCCCTTTTTGAAGCGATGTTTTACGGCCGGATGCCCTTCCTGACGCCAACCCTTTTTGCCGCCTTTAACGACAAACAGGGAATTACCAGTGAACTGGTACTCAATTAGCCGACCTCAGAAGGATGACAGGCTGAGTCAACCCCCCTGTCGTTAATTCAGCGATCGACCGGGATTCGAACCCAGGATCCTAGGATCCTAAGCCGGCACCCTAGCCGCTAGCCCAACACCAGGGTTTTGACCAGGTCGCACCAACTTGTATGTATAATGATTTTATTTTCTCAACAAAATATCAACAGGTATGCTCACCTAACCGCCATGGGAAAAATAGCGATGCGACAGTTCCACTCTCAGCCTCGGTTATCTCTTTGACGTTGAAGGAGGGCTAGTGCCGAAAAACTCCCTTTACATTTTTCCCACAGCAATTAGCATACCTTTCTCAACATTTAGTTGAGAAATTTCGTCTTCCTTCTTTTTTCCTTGTTAAAAATTTCTTTTCTTTTTTTTTAATCGGGAAGGTGTGGGAAGAGGGACCCTGCGTTGGCTGGCCACGCCCGGGTAACTTTACTAGTACAGTATATAATAAAGGACGTAATCGGTACTTTGACACTGCTGGTGCATTTGGACTTCAGCACACCTGTGTCCAAATAAATAGTCGGTGTATAGTCAGTCATTTGTAACTTGCACTTAACTTTTTGTGTCTTTTGTTTTGAATTTTCTTCAAGAAACCGAGCGCGATTCATTGAGGTCTCATTCTGGAAACTGTACATGCTACACGTGAATGACTGGCATTCAGTGTCGTTCGTTTCATCGACTTTCTTCTTGAAGGCCAAAGTAGCAAACACCTCCTGGAATTGCTCACTTATAAGCACATCACCCTCGGAGTGGGAGTCAGGTCTATGACAGGAAGTAGAAAGCTGGTAACAATTTTGAATAGGCTTGGGCATGGTATCAACTACCACTGCACAGAAGAATTTGAAACTGAGGTGGCTCTCTCCCAATAAACGGCTGATATCTCATCTACCGATGGAACTTCAATGAATGCAGTAATGGGCCTAGCATTCGACAACTACGTTGAGATTTGCTGTTCTTTGTCAGGGGCTGATAGCTTGCACGACGCAATGGGAATATTGTATGAAACTGAGGACCTCTCATAAGAACTAGTCAGAAAGGAACCATCACAACTACCATGGCCATCAAACTCTAGCAGGAGAAAAAAAAGGAAGCTGGATGCTGCTGACGCTATACTGACACCATACAACAAGAGACCATGCATGAGGGACAGTCTTCCAGATTGTAGCGATGCGGAGGGGACCCTCATCACTGCATAACAAGTCAAAATAAGGATTTAATGTGGTTGATATGTCATGCAGTGTAGTCGCAAAACATAACTATGTGGTCTGGATTCCATGCTCAGTACTACACTGACCATTTACCATGACAAGTGGCACCTTACATGCCAAATTTCCAACAGCCACCAACAAATTTAGACGTCGTGGTCGAGACTCTGTATTGCACTCGGTCCCAAACCTACTTTACACAGTATGTCCCAGATACTCTCCTGCCTTCCACCCACACATTGCCCCATTTTATAACCATCTTTTACCTCTTCAGGTTGTTATTGGAGGTCGGAACAAATATCTTATCAATGGTGTGACAGCACAGAATACAAGAGTTCAGGACTTGTTTCGTTCTGTTGGGTTAAACGTAAACAACCCTCACTTCCTCATTATGCAGGTATTTATCCTTCATGTGCTGGTGTTGTCACTCCATTTTAATTGTAGTATCACATTATTGTCTGATATTAGTTGCTTTATGTGTGGCAAAGTGCATTTTTATGTTTGCCTCTCCCCCGCCCCCTCTTAGGGAAGAATAACGAAAGTTTTGAACATGAAACCACCAGAAGTGAGTGATAATAATCGTAGCGTTTTGTACTCACTAATTGACGATTCGCAGCCATATCTGGCTTGTCTATGGCTTTCACCTAAGTTGTAGCATGTGTTTCTGCTCTTCAAGATCTTGTCAATGTTGGAAGAAGCTGCAGGGACACGGATGTACGAGGCAAAGAAGCAAGCTGCACAGAAGACTATAGATAAGAAAGAGGCCAAGCTGAACGAAATACAGCAGGTGCTTTGCTGATGCCGATGTGCACGATATTAATAAGAGTTCCTTTGTAAGGATCTTCGACGCAGGACTAGGAGGCCACCGAGGCACCGAGACTATGTTGGTTTGCATTTGTGATTGGTACTATAGCTTATTGGTACCCTTTGAAATGTATCTTTCGCACAACTGCTTGTATTTGTTTTTATTTTTACTCTTTTGTCAGGTGCTCGATGAAGAGATAACTCCCAGTTTGGAGAAGCTCAAGCAGGTAGTGCAACTCTTGTTTCTTCCGATGCTGAAAATATTTAAACCATGAGCATATGGTAGTGTGGTGTTTTTACTTGGACACTTGTCCTGGCATTTTGCCGATACTGTGGATGTCATTTTACTTTAATGCATTCTCGCGCTTTGTCAACGATTTAGGAGCGATCTTCATACTTGGAGTATCAAAAGCTGGTGCGTGAGTGTGAGCACCTCTCACGCCTTGTCATCGCGCATAAAGTGGTTGTAGCTGAGAAAGGCCAAGTGCGAGCTACTGAAGTCCAGAAGGCGGCCGAGGAGGCCCAAAAAGCGGCTAAAGAACGCCTTCAGGCTGCAAAAGCACAGGAGAATAAACTTGAAAAGGAATTGACGGAGCTAGAAGCAAAAAAGAGTAAGGTAAGCTTTGGTAGCAGCAGAGTAAAGCGGAAGTTATTGGACAGACTGCTTTGAGAGTTTGCATTTATTAAATGAGCACATAATGATTCATTTTTTTGCATGGGTTGCTCTTTCAGGAAGGTTGCAAAGGCTTGAAGGAAGTTGAAAATCAATTTACTGCAGCCCAAAGAGCACAGGCTAAAGCTCAAAGCAATCTGGAGTTACGGAAGCAGAACCTGGAGGCCGAAGAAGCGCGGCAGGCAGAGTTGGAGAAAGCTATCCGCAAGGTGTGTGTTGTAACTCGACTTTTGTTAGCATGTATCTTTGTGCGTCGTTATTTCTTTATTTTTAAGTTTTTCTTTCTTTACTTCAATCACAGGATGAAGAAACATTGAAAGAGCGAGAGTCCAAAGTTAAAGCGGCTTTTGAAGGGCTTTCCGGCCGCAGGTCAGACGTGGCTAAGCTCAATGAAGCACTCGCTGTAGCTCAGGCCAGATTCCAAGCTGTGTCTGCAGGAGAAGCACCACAAGGGGAAGGAGGCTCGGTTTCTCAGTTACTCATGGAGGCGAAGGAAAAGATGAGTCGTGCTGAGTCGCAAGGCAAGCAGGTAAGCTTTTGGGGGTATTTATGGATGCCTTATTCGTGAAGTTTGGTGGAATTCAGTGGCAGCCATGGTGTTTTGGAAAGTGTTTCGTAGCTTTCAGAAGCAAATGTGATGATGTGAAAATGATGTGAGATGAGAGAGTTTAACTGTGAAGCTGTGACTGATTTTGTGTTTTGGGTGTACCCCCTAATTAAGGGAAGTGAGGAAGAACAAGGTATGCATTGTCAAAATGAAATTGCGATAATTACCCAACGCACGCGAAGCGAAAGACAGGGTAAATGATTGGTTAACTTTGTCTATGTATGTCTACAAATGTCCGTTTATGATCGAGGAGAGTATTTTAGAATGTGGGTACGTGCTTTTCGGAACCTTTTTTTTTTTTCTTTTTTTTTTTTTGTAAAGTACGTACTATTGAAACGTGGGTACGTCTATAAAAAAAGATATGATTGGTACATGAATATTATACAAGAAACCCCTCAATATCATGGGTTTGACCAATCACGGCAACCTCTATGTACAGATTTAGTTATCACGGGGTTTAATTTCGACCAATCGCGTTTTTTTGAGCTGAGCTGTGATGGTTATCTCGCACCACAATGCTTTCGCCCGTTAATAATGGAGTGATATAAGTAATATGACAGTGTCTGTCTGGTTTCCTATCTTCTCCCTCTCACTGCTTTGCGCATCGTCACCAAAAATGTTATGGATAAAAATGTCCCAAACAATTCTACTTTAAAATGTTGAATTGTCCCTAACAATAATTTAAACACTAACGATTCTGCTCCCAGCATCTAAATTTGCTTCAAACTTTATTTTCCGTTTGGCTCACTTGTGTAAAAGTGTAACGTCGTGGCATTCTGGTAGGCGCACCTGGGATTGTTGTTGTTATATGGCAGTTGTTGCCCGTCTTATTAAACCCCTTAACAAGCCCCCACCTCCTTACTGATGTCATCATGATGTGAGGGCCATCTCGGTCTTTCATTTTATTAATTCGTGTGACTCACCTGGCTTGCCGATTACATTTTCTTTTTTGGAGCATGACTGTTGCACTGACCCTGAAGGTTCGTGTTGGAACTTGTATTTTGACCATGATGCTGGTGTCAATCGCCCGTCTCCTTGCAAAAGGCACCATGGCATCCTTGATGTGCACCAGGAAATGTTGATAACCAGGATCCCCGGTTAACTTTAGATCCGACTGACAACACACTCGTGGATGTAACACTTTGCCTGCTGAACATCAGGTGACCTTTTTAGTCATTTTAAGAGTTAAACCCAGACTTGATGGCCCAAAAGAGTGCACCACCTCCGATTTATTTGACCAAGCGCAACTCTGTTTTGATGTGGTTTGAGATGGATATTTGATGGAAAAACAAATGTGCGGTTTTAGTTTGTTTGTTTCTTTGTTAATGAAAATAAATATTTCCTTTAAACTGAAAACTTCATTTTTTGCTTTAATGTGGAATTTCCTGATTGGCTTTCGTGATGTCCTTCAATTTTAAGACCAACTTTATCTTGATGTGTGTGTGCTCTTCCAATCTTGTTAGGCTGCGCTGCGTGTGAAACACGCACAAGCAGAACTTGTGATTCAAGAGCAAGAGGCACAGACTTCCAATTCGCAATATTTGAAGTGCAAGAAGAACCTGGAGGCTGAACAGGCTGCTCGGGAAAAAGCTGAAGCTCAGATCCAAAAGCTGTCGTACACAGGTATTGTGGACCCTGCCCACAAGGCTCTCCCCCACCTCCGTTTTTACCAACTTCTGATAAATTTATAATTAAGTCTTGAAGTATAACTTTGTTTTTATAGAAGGCGATTTGGAAAAACTACACGGTGAGAAAAGGGATGCAGTGAAGAGAATAAGGGAGATGGAAGAAGAACTTGAGAAACGGCGTACAAAGTTTCCACAGCTTCATTTTGATTACAAGTAAGTTCTAGGGGTAAGCATTGTTTTGCAACGACTTATTTGCCAGAACACGTATTTTAAAGTGGAATATTTGTTGTTTTCTTGTGCTTTTATTTTCGTTTTGGTACTAGAGACCCAGTACGTGGCTGGGACAGAAGCAGAGTGAAAGGACTGGTGGCCAGCCTCATCACTGTGAAAGAACGAGCAACAGCCACTGCTTTGGAGGTTGTTGCTGGTGGTCGACTCTACAATGTTGTGGTCGACACTGAGGTAATATCTATCTGTCTTAGGAATGCATAGTTGATAGTGATCTATTGGTCCCACTGGTTGCATCACAGCTGTGCTGCTAATGCAATGTCCCTCCACATTAGGGCAGGTACTTAGAATTTAGCCAGGGTACCAGCATACAATGGTCTACTGTCTTTGAAAGGCCCCTGGGTCATTTATGTACATTGTACACCATTAAATGATGGCAGACAGACCGGCTGACTTAACATTCCCACAAGAGCATGGTACTTTCAATAAATCAATGCAACTCGCTGACGAGCACCAGGGTGACAGTTTATAGTTTGGTCGGGACTCGAGACCAGATTCAAAAATTCAGATGAATGTGCTACCTCTGAGCTGTGGAGCAAGAGGAAGCATAAACTTGTAGCTTGAAATTAATGAAAAAGGAGGCTTATGGCAAATGAGGACGAGTAAAGCTGATTTCTCTAAAATTTCTGATGTGCTCAGGATCATGCTTGTTTGTGTTTCAAACCAGGATACCGGAAAGCAGCTGCTGGAGAAGGGTGATCTCAAACGCCGTTGCACCATAATTCCACTGAACAAGATAGTTGGACGAGTGGTCAATCCCAGGGCCCAGGCTGCTGCGCAGACCTTGGTAACCAGTGCATTTGGGCAAGGGTATTGCTTTCAGTTTGGTAAAACCTAAAATGATTTATAATGTCTTTCTTTTAAATACAGCACAGTGCTGAGGCAACAGTTTTGCACCAATATTGGTATTGTTTGATATAACTTACCATTAATGCTGATCTTGCATCAGACAAGGATATTACAAGTTCACACAATACAACACGTTTTCATGCTACGTTATAAAAACCCTATCGATGCAACCTTTGCTGTCTATGATCATTCAGCATTTCACTCATCCGGAATGCAAGATATTTGATTGCTCCGGTCACTGTTTTGATTAGGAAACGGTCCTCTCCACCATGCTGATGTCATAATATATATATTGTGATTTACAAGATCTTTGCTCCGATTTTGTTCCGATTACAAGATCAGCAAGTCTTCTTGGGTATGATGCAACAAACTTTTTGCACACCTGGATTTGGGGATTTTCTGCCATTCTTCTCTGCAGATCCTCTCAAGCTCTGTCAGGTTGGATGGGGACTGTCGGTGGACAGCCATTTTCAGGTCTCTCCAGAGATGTTGGATTGGGTTCAAGTCAGGACACTGGCTGGTGGCTGGGCCACTCAATGACCTTCACAGAGTTGTCCCTAAGCCACTCCTGCGTTGTCTTGGCTGTGTGCTTAGGGTCATTGTCCTGTTGGAAGGTTAACCTTCGGCCCAGTCTGAGGTCCTGAGCGCTCTGTTTCAGGTTTTTATTAAGGATATCTCTGTACTTTGCTCCATTCATTGTTCCCTCAACCCTGTCCATTCCCCCAGTCCCTGCTGCTGAAAAACACCCCCACAGCATGATGCTGCCACCACCATGCTTCGCCTTTGGGATGGTATTGGGCAGGTGATGAGCGGTGCCTGGTTTCCTCCAGACATAACGCTTAGAATTGAGGCCAAACAGTTCAATCTTGGTTTCATCATACCACAGAATCTTGTTTCTCACAGTCTGAGAGTCCTTTGGGTGCTTTTTTGCAAACTCCAAGCAGGCTTTCATGTGTATTTCACTGAGGAGAGGCTTCTGTCTGGCCACTCTGCCATAAAGCCCAGATCGGTGGAGTGTTGCAGTGATGGTTGTCCTTCTGGACGTTTCTCCCATCTCCACACAGGATCTCTGGAGCTCAGCCAGAGTGACCATTGGGTTCTTGGTCACCTCTTACCAAGGCCCTTCTTCCCCGATTGCTCAGTTTGGCCGGGCGGCCAGCTCTAGGAAGAGTCCTGGTTGTTCCAAACCTCTTCCATTTAAGAATTATGGAGGTCACTGTGCTCTTGGGAACCTTCAATGCAGCAGAAATTTTTTTGTAGGCTTCCCCAGATCTGTGCCTCGACACAATCCTGTCTCTGAGCTCTGCAGGCAGTTCCTTCGACCTCATGGCTTGGTTTTTGCTCTGATATGCATTGTCAGCTGTGAGACCTTATATAGACAGGTGTGTGCCTTTCCAAATCATGTCCAATCAATTGAATTTACCACAGGTGGACTCCAATCAAGGTGTAGAAACATCTCAAAGATGATCAAGAGAAATTGGAGGCACCTGGGCTAAATTTCAAGTGTCATAGCAAAGGGTCTGAATACTTATGTCAGTGATATTTCAGTTTTTTCTTTTTAATAAATTGGCAAAACTTTCTAAAATCCTGTTTTCTCTTTGTCATTATGGGGTATTGAGTGTAGATTGATGAGGGAAAAAATGAATTGAAACGATTTCAGCACAAGGCTGCAACATAACGAAATGTGAAAAAAGTGAAGGGGTCTGAATACTTTCTGAATGCACTGTAAGTCCAAAACCATAAAATCTGGCAGCCCCATGCATAACTTTGCATGCATACACCTGGACCTCCAACAGATTGCAAGGACGAAAACTGAGTTTGGGTGTGTTATAACATCCTTTTTGAAGATTAATTAACGAGGTGCTCATAAGAAAAAAAAATCCCAATGTGGTGGCTTACCTATATGGCGGCCCACCATCTTGGTCAGCCCACTGCACCTTGTTGGGTTCTTCAGCCGCCATTTTGTTTCGGCCTACTCAAACGTGCCTTGCCTTGGAAACACTATCTATTATTATCATTACATAATTGAAGCATATCATTAAATCTGGATTCGGATATGAGGATTGGATGCTGTCGACTAAATGTCCAAATCTGACTAAATTTACCATATCTTGTGATTTTATAAACTGTGTATATATGCATTTATTTAAGCGAGGCTGTAATTCTCATTCTGGGGTTAGTTTTTTTTTTTTTTTTTACTTGATAATCATTTTTAACTTAATTCATACTTCCATGGGAACTGCTTGGAGACGTGTTTTTTGAATGGAACGTTTTTAGCAAAGAACACTTTTTTAGTAGTTGTGACTGCTGTTGGGGTCAATTCTGCAGTTGGAATTTTGAGGATCGGTTCGGATTAAGAGTTTGTGGAGCTTATCGCATTGCGGTTTTTAATCGTGTGCAGAAATGAAATAAAGGGGTGGAGTGGGGGGAGAGGGAAGACAAATGGGGGAAGTGGGAGTGGGGAAGACAGTGGGGGAAGACAAATGATGAATTGCGAAAAATGATGGGAATAGAGCCTGTGATTGATGCTGTGAAGAGGAACAGGTTGAGATGGTTTGGTCATGTGTTGAGGAAGGATGAAAGTGACTGGTTGTGAGAAGAGTGATGGAAATGAATGTAGAAGGAAGTAGAGGATGGGGAAGACCGAGAAAGACTTGGCTAAAGATGGTGGAAGAAGAAATGCGGGCAAGGGGAGATGCAGAAAATAGGGCAAGATGGAGAAGATTGTCATGGGGACCGCAAGGCTAACCCCGCTCTAGCAGGGAAAATGGCCTTAAAATGCATGTTGTTGTTGTTGTTGTTGTAGTGGGGGGTGGGGCATGTGGTGAGGGTAGGACCAGTTGCAACTGCTAAACCAGAAAGCATCTGAAAATGCAAAGCCCATCCGCATCCGTTTGTATTTAGACATTTTCTTCCTCCGTATGCTCAAAATAACGAAAATAGTTAAATAAATAAATAAATATGAAAATTGATGATTTTATGCAGCCTTGACCTTTGAGCTTTAGATCTAAAAAACCAATCTGTTTCTAGCTTTTGATTGGTGAACAAATTAATTGACCCAATATGCAAATTATTAAAATTTCAGGTCAATCGCATGAAAATTGATTGTATGTGATGCTGACCTTTGACCTTTTGACAAAATTATTAATTTACCTTCTCCATATTCTCATAATAAAGCTATGGTGAAAATTTGATGACAAAACTCAAATGGGAAAAAGGTAACAGCACACACACACACACACACACACACACACACACACACACACACACACACACACACACACACACACACACACACACACACACACACACCATTCAGACTTATGGGAAGTTACGAGGGGTGGCAATTTGACATCTCATCCCGAGTGTAATTTTTCCTTGATCGGCCACTACTACAATCTGTTTTTTTAATTCCCTCTAGAATCTAGATGATGGACCCAGATTGCGTATATCATATTCCCGTTAGGAGGCGACTCATTCTTACCCAGCAATGCCGGGTACTTTTGCTAGTCAATTAATACGAGTCCCTTATAAACCGTCAATTGAACAGAAAACAAAATCTACCAATCTGTAGTGAACATGCAACCAAAATTTTCAACTACACATCTCCATTGTCACCATGTTTGTCTGAATTGCTCGTCCCACAAAGCTCGAAATGATACGGCTCCATATTTCCCCCCAAAGCATTTCCATCACTTATTTGTCTCCGATAGTTTCTTCAAAATCCCACTGATCAGTTTCAACATACTGAGAACCTTTGTTGCTAATAACGGTGGAATCAAAATCGGAATCCGAGCTCGAAATCCAAGCTAACCCTAAAATACACTTTTCTTGATGCAAGTTGCCATTTGGATCATAGTGGGTTCTGAGTGTAATGTCACTGTCGAAAATCGACACTTTAGAGCTTTTTCAGCACTTTGTGATTTTCCAGGGTGGGGAAAGGATGTAAACTTGTGATAAAAGAAAACAAAATTCCCCTCTGGTGCCAATGGCGGACGCACACAAACAATGGAAGCAGGCATCTGTGACCGGTTGTCTCTGCGCTGTTCCAATACAGCAGTCGGCCAGATGAGTTAATGACCCGAAGCGACGTATGACGGGTCGGTGTGCCAAGAGCTGTGAGAAGAGAGCGTTTGCACATGCACGTCCATGGATTTTATGCCATTGGGCTCACCTTCCAGCATGCAGCTGGTCTTGTAATTGGCCACCCCGCCACGCGGGTCTCTGCAAAAGCATCTCATTACTGTACACCTCATAGTTCATTAGCACGTTTCTCAGGCAGTCATACAGCTGATGTGCCCATGTGTCTGATTATTTGGGGAGGGTGGATTTAGTTGAGCTAGCAAAGGTGAAAAGGTAGGTTTGACTGTAAGGGTAGTTGAGTTCCATATACATTTTTCATGTACAGTTGAGTTTCTTCTGGGTAGTGTTTTTATTATTCTTCTGAAAAGACTGAGACCAGAGGGAGACATCGTCTGTAGAGATGCATGCTTTTCTGGATGAGCAAGATCTGATACCATTTTCTTGTTTTAAAATCTGTCAGATGCAACAAGTGCACATTCAATTTCAATTCAATTTTATTTGGTGTACCTTTTCATCGCTTTGAGAAAATAGGGCAAAATGGAGAAGATTGTCATGGGGACCGCAAGGCCAACCCCCGCTCTAGCAAGGAAAATGGCCTGAAAATGCCTGTTGTTTCATTGCTTTGAGTTGAGACATAAATAAAACTACGGTCGATATTTTAACTGCTTTCATAAGATGCAATAATGCCAATTTTTGCCTCATTTATAATGTTTTGTTATTTTTGAGATCTGTTCTGGCCAAACCATGTTGACCTTGAGTGCATTCTCCCACTTTGCTAATCTGTGTATACATGTGTGCAACAGGCTGAGAATGGCAATGCCAGACTGGCCCTGAGCTTGGTTGGATATCCTTCGGAAATTCGGGCAGCAATGGAGTTTGTCTTTGGTTCAACTTTTGTCTGCGACAGTTTGGACATTGCACGCAAGGTTACTTTTTTCATTGTATTTGCTACTTTACTGCATTTTTCGACCCGCAGCATTTCGTCATTTCAAAAAAAAGATTTCTCAGAAACCGCTGAATGGAAAAATTTGAAACTTGGCACATTGTCAAGTATTCCCAATGGGGAACAAAAGCATAATAATGATATCGGTGAAGTGGTATACCAGCCAAAATGTTTTAATCAAATGCTTTATCCTAAAAATCTGAAATTGCATGCATATGATGTATGACCCATTTGTATTGCACACACACATTTGTATTGAAATATTAAATATATGTCATCGTAGGTCACATGATTTGGCAGCCGTATTGAATTTAACCTAAAACCTTAAAAAAATATTTCCCAAACGACCAAAGCGATTTGCTCGAAACTTTACGTGTCATCGACTAGGCATGGCGATTAAAAGTTGATCACGAAAACATCATCGGTCACATGGTGCGGCAGCCACATTGGATTGAAGGAAAATATTTAATATAATTATATCTCAGAAACCGCTTACCCTATTGATGTGAAACTTTACAAATTTCATCTAACACCATTGCTGCATATAGTTTGAAAATGATGTCGTAGGTCACGTGGTCTGGTATCTTCTTGGACAGAAAAACGAACCCTATCCGATCAACACAAAACTTCACAAACGTGATCCCCTAACCATACATATGTAGAGTGTACATTTTTGACGTCGTAAGTCACGTGGTTTGGTAGCCATATTAGCTTGAAAGCTGATGTTTAAAAAAAGAAAACCCCTTCTCCAAAACCGCTTTACCGATCGATGTGAAACCTACAATGTCTGGTTAAAAATTACACTTGAGAACAGCTGAAGGGATTTAAATCAAACTGGTTGATTTTTAGGACTGTCAACGATGGCTTCTACCCATTGTCAAAGGCAGGGACTATGTGGAGGCGTATTGGCGACGCAGTCGAATTGCTCTAGTTTGAAATGAGTTTTGTATTTATTTATTTTGTTTTGTTTATTTGTGTCTGAGAGCAGGTAGCGTTTGATAAACAGGTGCACACACGTGCCGTTACTTTAGACGGGGATACATTTGATCCACAAGGAACACTCTCTGGAGGTTTGTTGTTTCTTTGTACTTGCACCTGTTTACCCACTTGCTGAAAAATATTATATTTTTGGGATTTGTGCTATTGGATTGTATTTTTGGGATAGATTTCAACATTTATACCTATTAAACATTGAGGAAAATGTTGCTTTTTAAATACTCTTGTCTTTGTCTTTATTGTTTTGCACTTTATAAGAGGATGAAAGGTTTAAACCATCATTAATTGACTGCATCGTTGCAGCTGAATTTGCACCAGATAATTTACCATAATTGCTCATATTCTTTAAAACACTGTCCATATTGATGTTAATACGGCATGAGATGAACAAAGCCACTTAAGTGGGGTATATAATCCTGTAGATGACAATTTCCTCCAATTCCCAGCTGCATATTCAAGACAGCTTATCGATTTATTCTGAAATATTTAATAAACAGTTATACACAACTGCACCGATTCAAAGTGTGTTGTGTTGTACCGTGGTGCTGTGAATATGGCTAGTAAAGTGAAAGGTAACAATGTGCAGGTGTTTATTGAAGCTGTTTAAAAACTAGAACGGCACTCAGTAGGGCCAACCCTTTAATTTGCCTTTTGCTGTTTCCTTTGTTTCCCCGGTGTGTACCCCGGTTTAGAATAGGTACACCGTATCCCTGCGTGTCGTAAGAGGCGACTAAAAGGGTTGGCGTCAGGAAGGGCATCCGGCCATAAAAACATTGACTCAAAAAGAGAACCATGACAATTACAACTACATATGGGCAGGGTACAGCCCGAAGTGGAGATCGGTTTCTGAGGTTTGGGACATGGAATGTAGGGACAATGACAGGGAGATCAGGAGAAGTGGTGGAAGTATTGATCAGAAGAAGAGTGGACATATGTTGTGTGCAAGAGACGAGATGGAAGGGAAGTGGTGTGAGAAAGGTGAAGTGCAGGCAGGGACAGAAATACAAGTTTGTGTGGCAAGGGTGCCCGGAGGGCGTGAATCGTGTTGGTGTCCTGTTTTCTGAGGAGTTTGTAGACAGTGTGGTGAGTGTGACTAGAGTGAGTGATAGGTTGATGATGGTGAAAATGATGATTGGAAAGCTCTTGGTGAACGTCATCTCGGGATATGCTCCGCAGGTTGGTCGGAGCTATGAAGAGAAGGACAAGTTCTGGTGTGCATTGGAGAAGCTGATGGAAAACGTGAAAGATGAGGAAGTTGTTGTGGCAGGAGGAGACCTAAATGGACATGTGGGAAGGAGTATGGACGGTTTTGAGTGAGTTCATGGGGGTTATGGATATGGTGTGAGAAATGGAGAAGGTGAAAGGATTTTGGAGTTTGCTGATGGAGCTGATTTGTTGATTTGTAATACTCAGTTCCAGAAAGAGGATAATAAGCTTGTTACATGCACATCAGGTGGGTCGACGACATAGGGGGCAGGTCCGGGACACAAAGGTGATCCCGGGGGAGGAGGCTGTTTCACAGCACCACTTGGTTGTCTGCGACATAAGGGTGAAAGGTGTGAGGAGAGCTCGGCGGGTGAAGTACCAACCGAGAATGAAGGTGTGGAGGTTGAAAGAGGTGACAGTGAGGGAGGCAATAAAAGAGAGGCTGAGTATAGTCGAGGATGATGTGGTTGAGCTTGAAAGTGGTTGGATATCAATGAAAGATAGTCTGTTGGGAGCCGTTGGTGAGGTATGTGGATGGACAAAAGGACCACCGAGGCACTCAGAAACATGGTGGTGGGATGATGAAGTTGGAAAGAAGATTGACGAGAAGAGGAAGAAGTTCAAGGAGTGGCAGACGGCGAACGGTATGGGGGCAGAAAAGGCAGAGCATGAAAGTTATAAGGCAGCCAAGAAGGCTGCAAAGAAAGAGGTAGCAAAGGCGCAGGAGGCATGTAGAAAAATGTTCGGAGAACGCTTGGATTTGGAAGAGGGTCAGACAGCGGTATTCAGGATTAGTGTAGCAGCATAGCAAACCTGTTGTGCATTTTGTGATACAAGCACCAAATTTGGCACAAATGTACATTAATATGTTGCGAACATTTTCAGATATTGGGCCACTTGAAATTCTCTCTTTATGTCCGCCATATTGGATTTCAAAATGGCCGCCACTTGAAATCTACATTTGCTATTATCTCTGGACGTAATGCAGCTATTGACTTGATTCTGGTATCTAAATGTATGTTTTTGGGGGCAAGGAATCCAATGGTACCAATTTCAACTTAATATTATCTATCACAGTCTGTTATATAATTTTATTTGGAAATTATCTAGGCAAATATTGGATTCAACACAATACTTTGAAAAGAATGTCTTAGTTCTGTAAATGTCTAAGGTATAATACTGACATGCTACATGGTCTAGTATTTGAGGCTAGGTGTACTGGTATCTGAGGCTAGGTATATACCGGTACTGAAGATGCGTGTACATAAACAGTGTCATGTTAACAAGTTCAGCATTGCCACAAGTACATGTATGTTGTTGACTCATCGTCATGTGCAGTCCCCTTCACACACACAGAGGGCTGTGCACTGAAGGGCAGCCTTTTTGCACTTGCAGCGCCTCACACACCCTTTCTTGCACTTGCAAGAAACCAGCTCAATGCAGCTGTGAGCTGCCTCAGTTAGCCTGGTCCAGTAAGGTGTGTACTGTCCTTCTCCAGTCCTTGACCAACCCCAGTTGGTTGGTGGAGGGAGCTCTGGTGCTGGCAGCAGTATCTGACCCCACACATGTCCACCTTGATACACTGCCCTCTTGACATGTTCCTCCAGAGCTGCCTTCGTTGGAGGGATGAGCTGCACATTGTTCTTCCTTGCGAAGAGTTTCCTCCTGGCCTTGTCAATGTCTGTGCATTTGCTGGTTCGATCATACAACAGGATCACGAACCTCTCGATGATGCGCATTGCATCGTCTGGTATGTCACGAGGTGCAGAGGACAGCAGCAGCAGCGCCTCAGTGAGTTCTGGCAGTACCGTCCAGACTGCCCACGCAGTGTTCTTGCCATGTCTATGAAAACTAGACACAGTGTCGCATCCAGTTAGAGCGTGGAACATTGGCAGTGCACGAGCCTTCTCTCGTCCCAATCCAGCTGCTATTTTGTGTGCTGCTAGGTATCGGAAACTCTGGCCTGTTCCGAATGCCAGCCACAGTTTGTCTTCTGGTTGCAACTCCTGTGCCAGGGACACTGCCAGCACCACAACATCGGTGTCTACAGTCCGGATGAGTATTGCATGGTGTCCATGCTGGACTGCGTGAGATGCATGCAGCAACATCCGACTGTCAGCCTCTTCATGGTTACATGGGGCGAGTGAGGTCAGATCTGGCAGTAGTGGCTTGCTGAGCACTGCCTCTCCATCAGTAATGACGAGTTGCTTGTCCTCCTGGTCAAACCATTCCATGAGAGCTGCTGAGAGGAACCTGAACAGCTCGGTCTTGTTGCTGTCCACTCGTAGGAAGTTCTGCCAGTTTCCTGGTATGGCTGCGGCAGCCACCACACGTCTCCGCACACCTTGTCCCCGCTTTGCACGTGTACTACCTTTCAGTGAATCAGCAAGGTAAGTATCCCAGACCAGATCCAGGCGTGACACTGTTTGCAGCTTCGTGGACATATATGGGATGAAGATCTGTTGTGCATACTCTTCAAAGGTCTTTGATGCAGCCGGCTTCAGCATCTGGACGATGGCTGCTCCATCAAGCACAATACAGGTCGTGACAGGAGTCTCTGTCTTTGCGTCGGAGACTTCTTCCAAGCATGTGAGGAGATCACTCTTGGTACCAGTGCAGAGGCTTCCACCATCAGACAATGCAGGAGGACATGCCTGATTCTCGTGACAAAAGAACTCCTCAAGGTTTCCATCCCTCGTCTGGCAGCCAATGTACAGGCGTGCGAAGAGTTCACGGTCATTCTTGATGGAGGCGAGCTGTTGCTGACCTTTGCTCTGGCTTCTTGGAGTGGAAGTGCTGAACACCTTCAGCTTGTTACGAGGAATGGGTGCGTCCACTGCCTTTGTTCTGTCCAACAGACACTCTCTGGTGAAAGCCTCGAACTGCTCTTGGCCAATCCTCTTGGCATTCATCACGGTCTCCACAGCAGCAGGATCTGCGATCTCCTTTGTGTCCAGTTTGACTACATCCTGACTCTCCTCCTCGAATGGGTTGCCCATCTCCTCTATGACACCGACGAGAGAGCGAACATCTTTCACAAATGAGGCCTGTACACTTGGCGTCTGATCATGATGACGTGTGTCTGCTGTTTGCCGTCTCCAGTGTTGGTTCCCATCCTGGAATTCTTCGATCACCCTGGCAACTTCTGGTCCCGCAACCATCCAGCGACGTAGGGCACTAGGGTTGTCAGTGAGCCCAACTGCTCCACCGTCTCCTTTGATGCAGGCATTATTCTGCTCATGTGCCTGGTCAATCGGGATTGAAGAGAACACCCTCTGTGTTTTCTGAACGGTGAAGTGGCTTTCCCTGAATTTCCTGGCTACATCTGGGTGTTTGATGGTGAGTTCGGCCATGTCCTTCAGGTGCACTGGTATCCACCTAGCATAGTGGGTGTGATCCAGTGCATGGAACCAGGGGACCAGCTCTGTCAGAGCATCGAGGTACATCATTAACGATCCCTGCCTGAGAGAACGCACATACACTAGAACCAACAGTTCTAGTTCCAGCACGGTTGCCCAGTAGTGAAACTGGGGGATGTCTTCTCCTCTCTGGCAACACCAGTCTTCAAACTCCGGAAGGTCCTCTGCATCCCTGGTTTCTCCCAGACAGTAGTGGTTGTAGGTGTAGTGTAGTGTAGTCTCCCAGACACCAGAGATAATAGCAAATGTAGATTTCAAGTGGCGGCCATTTTGAAATCCAATATGGCGGACATAAAGAGAGAATTTCAAGTGGCCCAATATCTGAAAATGTTCGCAACATATTAATGTACATTTGTGCCAAATTTGGTGCTTGTATCACAAAATGCACAATTCTTTTGAATATTTGGGCTAAGCCGCCCCACTAGATTGCAAAGCAGATAGCGAAAGATAGGTGTGATGTGATGGGTGTGAGTTGCTTGAAGGATGAAGTGGGACAAATCGTTGTGGACCCAGATGGAATTAAAGGAAGATGAAAGAGATATATGGAAATACTGTTGAATGCAGAGAATGAATGGGATGGCAACATAGAGAGTAACCCAGTTTTAGGACCGGCAGAAAAGATAACCGAGAAGGAAGTTGAGGAAGCGATAAAAGCAATGAAGAGTGGAAAAGCGGGAGGGCCGACGGGAGTTGTGGGAGATATGTTGAAGGCAGCGGGAAATTGGGGTGTGAAGAGAATGACAGAGATCTGCAATCTGGTGGTGAAAGAAGGGCGCATTCCAGTGGATTGGGAACTGAGTACCCTCGTCCCTCTATACAAGGGGAAAGGTGACCCTCTGGACTGTGGCTCGTATCGAGCGATAAAGTTATTGGAGCATGGAATCTGCCAGGAAGTATTGGAAAGGGTGTTGGAGAGGAGGATAAGGAAGAAAGTGAAGATTGATGAAATGCAGTTTGGATTTATGCCAGGAAGAGGAACGACAGACGTGCGTTTTATTGTGAGGCAGTTGCAGGAGAAGTACATGGAGAAGAGGAAGAAGTTGTTTCTTGGGTTTGTTGATCTGGAGAAAGCCTTCGATAGGGTTCCACGTGAAGTAGTGACCATTGGCATTGAGGAAGTTAGGAGTGGAGGAATGGTTGATCAGTGTAGTGATGGCAATGTACAAAAGAGCGTGCACAGCTGTATGGACAAAGGACGGGAACAGTGGTGAGTTTGAGGTGAAGGTGGGAGTGCATCAGGGGTCGGTACTAAGTCCACTACTATTTGTAGCTGTGATGGAGGTGCTGGCTCAGAACGTAAAGGAGGGTTTACCGTGGGAGTTGTTGTATGCAGATGATCTGGTGTTGATTGCAGAAAGTATGGATGGACTGAAGGAGAAGATGAACAAGTGGAAGGAATGTATGGAGACAAAAGGTCTGAAGGTGAATATCGGAAAAACGAAGGTGATGGCAAGTGGTAAAGCATGTGGTGAGGTGGAAAGAACTGGGAAGTGGCCCTGTGCTGTGTGCAGGAAGGGTGTCGGAGTGAATTCCATTCAATGTACAATGTGCGCTGAGTGGGTTCATCAAAAATGTAGTGGTTTGAGAGGTTTATTAACCAGTGTGGCACCGACATTCAAGTGTAAGGTGTGCACAGAGGGAGATGCAGATGGAGGAAATGTTGAGTTGGATCTTGGAGAAGGCGTGAAGCTGGAAGGTGTGAAAACATTTTGTTACCTAGAAGACAGGCTGAATGGAGAAGGTGGATCAGACTCGGCAACGGTTGCTCGAGTGAGATGTGCATGGAAGAAGTTTCGGGAACTGAGTGGCGTGCTGACGAGGAGGGGAGTGTCGTTGAACCTGAAGGGAAAGGTGTATGCTGCATGTGTGAGAAGTGTTATGGTTTATGGGAGCGAGACATGGGTAATGAACGAAGAGCAGCAACGAAGGCTGGAAAGGGTGGAAATGTGAATGGTTCGCTGGATGTGTGGAGTATCGTTGAGAGAGAGGAAGACAAATGATGAATTGCGAAAGATGATGGGAATTGAGCCTGTGATGGATGCTGTGAAGAGGAACAGGTTGAGATGGTTTGGTCATGTGTTGAGAAAGGATGAAAGTGACTGGTTGAGAAGAGTGATAGAAATGAATGTAGAAGGAAGTAGAGGACGGGGAAGACCGAGAAAGACTTGGCTAAAGATGGTCGAAGAAGAAATGCGGGCAAGGGGTTAACAAGGGGAGATGCAGAAAATAGGGCAAAATGGAGAAGATTGTCATGGGGACCGCAAGGCTAACCCCCGCTCTTGCAGGGAAAATGGCCTTAAAATGCCTGTTGTGTTGTTGTTGCTGTTTCCTCTGTTTCTCTTTCTCCCTCACACCCTCTCCCACCCCTCTGTTATAATAAACCTTTTCTGATCATTCAGGGTATGGGACCTCCATTTAGCACTGGTCAAGGTCGATTAGGAAGTGTGTGTGCATTTCAAACGCTATTAATAGACGAATGGCGAGTGCTGGTTTATATTGGAACAAGCCAATTCGTCACACGGGTTGTTTAACCCTGATACGTGTTCGCCAATTACGGGCAGACTTGGTGACCTCTTGCCGTCTGGCTGTTCGTCGGGTGGTTAGAATCCCTCGAACATAACAATATAAAGTGTGTATTGTTACCTTGAATTATGTTACCATGGCAACCATCTCGGTAACTTAGCTTGTGCATGCGATATTTCAAAAACCATTCAATATTTCCCTTTCATATTGCACAGATATATTCCTCATACCCTCCCAAAAGGCGGCGGACCTAGCGTATCATGTCCTTGTTACCTCCGCCACCAAAGGTGGATGGAGGTTATGTTTTCAAACCCTGTTTGTCTATCTGTTTGTTTGTCTTTCAGTTTGTGAACAAAATATCTCAAAAGGTTGTGGATGGATTCGGACGAAATTTGGTAAAGATGTAGCGTATGTGACGAGGACTAAATGATTAGATTTTGGTGAAGATCTGGATTCGGATCCGGCTAGTATAATTTTTCTGAGTGATGCTTCACCATTGGGAGATGAGGCCAAAAACGATACTTTGCAGGATATCTCAAAATGTTATGGATGGATCTGGATGAAACTTGGTGGGCCAGTTGGGTGTCTGACAAGGATGATTCGATTCGATTTGGGTGAAGATCTGAATATGGATTCGCATATGAGAATTATTTCATTTTTTAAGTGATTCTTCACCATTGGGAGATCGGGCCAAAAACGGTACATAGCAGGATATCTCAAAAAGTTATTGATGGATTTGGATGAAACTTGTTGGACAGGTTGTGTGTGTGACAAGGAAGAATCGATTCAATTTTGGTGAAGATCCGGATCCAGCTAGTATAATTTTTTCAGTCATTCTTGGCCATTGAGTGCTCTGGCCAACCAGGCGGAAGTATGCTCTCTACTGAGTGGCGTTCTAGTTAGTTTTGAAATGAGGTCTATGTTTATTTCAAATTTAGATAACAAGGACTGTAACGGCATTTTGTATTACTTTTTTGGGGTTTTTTTTGAAAGAAGCAAATCCAATTATTTTGAAGTGAGATGAAATTTTAACTCAAACCTGGTATTTTTTTTTTTTTATCCCTTTGTTTCTCAGGTGCCAGGGCTCAAACCACCTCCGTGTTGCTCCAGCTTCAGGAACTTTCTGTTCAGAATCAGGAGCTGGAGTCTGCTCGTGCTCAACTTGTTGTCACCGAGCAGCAGCTTGCAAAGCTTGAGGGGATTGCCAAAAAGTACAATAAAAAAAAAAAAAATTTATTCCTTTAATATTTTAAACTGATGTATCTGCTCTTTCCTTTTCCTTGGCCTTCTGGTCTTTATTTGTTTTTGTTTTCTCCTCACTCAATCCATTTTCCACTTTAAACGAGCCACACACCAGAGCAATTTGTTTGTGCAAATTCCGGCCAATTTCTCTTAGTATTACTCAAGCGTCTCCAAATAATCCTCTGTTTCACCTCTCCATGAAAGTTGTCATGTGGGGCTCATTTGCAAGTCCTTTCTTTCACCTGAGGAATGCCCCGAGATCATCCTATTCCTCCAGCAAATTGCTTGCGGTTGATATCCCATACTTGGTGTTTGCGATATCCAAATGTAATCTCCACTTTTAAACCCCTCTCAAATCAAGGCAAATCGTACAGTTTTGTCGGGTTCCTCTCTGGTGGAGGATTCTGTCAATTTTAAAGTTTAATTTAAACACCCAAAGACAAATTCGCAGGAAATGAAGCCACTGTGCTTGAAATTCACTTGGGAAATGTTCAAGATGTATGCAAGGTTTGCTTCAATCATACCTGAATTTGGTAATTACTTTTGTGTAATCGCTGGGATTTGCATGATTGAATTGCCCCATTGTGTGGGCAGCTTTAAACATTTCTCAAATAGGATTATTGGATCAAGCTTTGAAACCTTTGGTGTGCGTGCGTGTGCACGATGGTGCTGCAGATATGGGGAGCTGAAGCAAGTGGTGGAACTTCACAAACAGCAAGAAGCACTCCACCTAGCAACCTTACAGCAGAGCAGAGAGCACAGGAGAGAAGTGGAGCTCAAAACGCTTCAAAATACTATCCGTAAGTATTATATCTTTATAATTGACTCGCTGGAATTTTCATAAATAAACTGTTGTGTTGACCAGAAGTTGAAGAATGTTAACAAAATCCACCAGTGTTTGAGTAGTACACAATAATGCTTCCTGCCAACAAGACAAGACAGTTTATTTGAGTCGTGGGCTGCTATGGGGAAGGAGGAGCAGAGGGTGCAATATCTGACATATCACTATAATACCCTCCTCCAGTCTCTGGTCAGAGTCTGTCCGTTCATGGGTGGGCTCCACCCGTTCTGGGAGGGGCTTCAAAAACAAATCTCCATTTTGTTTGCTCCGCAGGGCTCTGAGCCCTCTGTTAGGCTCGCGCTTTCTGACTCTTTCACGGTTTTACCTCGACTCTAATTCAATATCTCATTTCATTTTTCATAGTCGCTAAGATGGGTTGACTCGATTGCATAAAACGGGAGGAAAATTCGACGAAAGTTACCGTTTTTACACACTTTTATTTAACTTCATCTGAACTTTGCGTGTTTGTCCCGTTTCAAATCTTTGAGCAGTTCGTTTTCTGGGTTCCATACGTCCTAGAGAGCTGAAATTTGGCCCACGGTCTTCTTTTCTGGTACATTTTCATCGATCAAAATTTAATTTAAAAAATAACATTAAAAAAATTTATGTACATATATATATATATATATATATATATATATATATATAAAAAAGAGGTTTTAAATACAAGTGTGCAGCCCTAAAACATGTTTTTTCGTTTACTTGTCAGAACAAAATGCATTTTAAATGAAATTAAGGCCTGTAATATAAAATCCATTGAGACTCCCTCACAGCTTTATGTCAACTCCAAGTCATCATCTGATTTCATTTCTTACAAATACATTTGTGCAAAATAATTGTTTGAATTATGATTGGTGTAAACCATGACAACACAGCAACTCAGGTGCAGTCATTTATCTATATATCTATATATCTGGGCAGTGTCTGTGTTGTCATTGAAATACTCTCTGAAACTTTTGTTTCCGTGCTTGTGAAGTGTTTTTAATAACGTGGTGGTGGTTTTGAATCACGAGGTGGTGGTTTTGTATCACGTGGTGGAGAGATATTTTGAATTATGTGGTGGTGAGGTGTTTTTAAATCATGTGGTGGTGAGGTGTTGTTAAATCACGTGTTGGTGAGGTGTTTTGAATGACGTGGTGGTGAGGTGTTTTTAATTATATGGTGGTGAGGTGTTTTGAATTACGTGGTGGTGAGGTGTTTTAAATTACTTGGTGGTGAGGTGCTTTGAATTACGTGGTGGTGAGGTGTAATCGTCCCAAACTTCCAGTCTGCACCTACCCCCTCCCATATGTATGTGCTGAGGGGTTCTTTTTAAAATTATTTTTATATATTTTTTCAACCTAAATTGCTTATAAAAAAGTAATATCGCAAACACTACAAATACATTTGTTGAAAAAAATTGACTTGAAGTTTTGGATAAATGACGTGAAAAAATTGAAAAATTGACCAATGGATAAATTATTGATCATTGCTGTAAATTTGTAAATGACAGATCTTCACCATTATAAGCTGATACTCACAGGTGTGAGCAAACTAGTCGCTAGATCATGGTTGCCATGCAAAATCAGAATTTTGGAAGGAAAAAGATTCCTCAATACCTGTCTTTCTCTCTCCATCTTGTCACCTTGACCCTTCCCCTCCCCTCTTCACCACTCACCCCATTTACTTCCAGAGGAAGGTGAACAGGCTGCCAAGGAAGCAGCTCTTGCCTTACAGGAGGCGGAGAAGCATGCTTCTTCACTGGAGAAACAGCTGGCCAGTGCCAAAGGTGGTCGTGATCGAGAACTCGTTGTAGCACGAACTGAGCTTGAGGAATGTCGAGAGCGGGCAAATTCCGCAAGCCAAACCCTTAAGGACCTAGAGCAGGTCTGTGGCTACAACATGGGTGGAGGAATAAATGAGATGGCAAATTAGAACACACAATAATGCATGGTCACTGTTTGGTGTGCACCGTATGTTTGGCCGCAGTGTGATTGATATTGCAGTTGTGATTATTTCGGTTATCATGAGTTGATCGTTAAAAGTTCCTTCATCAAGATTCCTTTCGATGCCTTTTGCTAACTTCTATAGAACTTATAATATATCCCTCCCTTCTCTTTTGCTATAATAAGGGACATATACTTGGAAATAGCACTGTCCATTACTTCAGTGGATGAACACCTTTTGCAAGTACACACGGCGATTATTTTCTTAATGCATTTTCTTAATGCTTGTCCTCGAGTCTGCTCTTTGGAGATGCCTTTCACGTCATTCATGTTATTAGTCCCCTACCAGTGTACACCGGAGGGGACTATAGGTTTGCACGCCGTCCCTCAGTCCGTCAGTCCGTCAGTCCGTCATGCAAAGAACAGTTTTCTGGACTTTTTTTCTAAACGCTTAATGCTAATGATTTCAAACTTGGCACATGGTTTCCTCATGATAAGTTACAGGTCAAGTTCGAACTTCACGACGTTTCGATAATTTTTAACAAAGTTATGGCACTTTGAACTTTGGTAGTTCTGATAATTCTGATGATCCTTAATTCAGTGCCATTTTAAGTTTTAATTTCCTTTAAAAACCAATTTCTCTGCAATAAAAGGACCGATTGAGATTAAAATTTTCACCATATGATGGACTCGGTCTGGAGAATATTTTAATTGTAATTATGACGTCGCAGGTCACGTGGTTCGGCCGCTATATTGTTTTTCGTGAAAACACGAAAACCCCTTTTTCTCTGCAACAGCTGAACAGATCGAGGCCAAACTTTGCAGGCGGAATCGCATACCCATGACGAACAAAAAAAGTCAGCGAGCATGACGTCATGCGTCACATGGTTTCAGAGTTATGACGTTTTTAAGCATGAACCTTTAAAACCGAGCTCCTCCCTCATTTTTGATCCAATCGAGGGGAAACTTCACAGATCTGTTCAGCACTAAAATGTCCTTTTGGAATTTGCGATAGGGCACGTGGTTTGGCAGATATCGTTAATTAAACGAAAGTATTAAAAAAAAAAATGGATATCTCTTGAATCGCTAGTACCTCAGACCGTGAGTTGGTAATAATTTATATAATTCACACAGTGCCATACGTGCAGGCTGCTCCACGGAGCGACCTTGCGGGCTTATCAACGAGGCGAGGCGTGACACACGTGTCTCAGCATACCTCAGATCAAGTTTGAAAACCAGCATCAACAGTGCATAAATTTGCATATTCGATCATTTTTGACAAAGTTATGGCACTTTGAACTTTGGTAGGGGACATGTATTGCAGCACAATACTCAGAATGCTTGTTTTTATTTCAATGAGGCTTCATCTATATTCGAAGATGGTAGTGCAGATGTTTCATATTGTTGAGTATTCTTTGGTACATGTATATAGAGGGATGGAGAGGTTGGAAAGTCTGTATGTGTGCTTGCAGGTGTATTTTACAACAATGGGTTAGGTGTAAAAAGGGGGTTAATGAACTCATAATTGATGTTAGAATGAGTCATCCTGAAATACCACAATTGGAGCTGCCAGGATCAATTACACTGGTCAACAAAATTTGAAAAGTTTTATGGTTCTAGTATATTTCACTAGCACATCCAGTTTTTGAGAACCAGTATACCATAGGAATATCAGCCACAGCCGAAATTCGTCTTGTACTCACTAATCAGGACTTTGTAACGAGACTATCTGAGCTGGAAAGCATTGCTTGGGACAGCTTTGTGGCTCTTGCTAACAATTACCTTGGAAATTTTTGAGCACCAAATTATGAAGAGCTTGTTGACAAGATGTTTAAGAGTTACCAGGCGCTTGGTGCTCGAATGTCACTCAAGATACATTTCTTCCATTCTCATCTGGACTTCCTTCCACAAAATCTTGGCGATGTCAGTGATGAACATGGAGAAAGATATCACCAGGAAATTGCCATCATGGAGACTCGATATCAAGGCCGATTCAATCCAAACGTGATGGGTGACTACTGTTGAACTTTACAGCGTGAAAGTGATTGCTCCGACAAACGCAAAAGTAGAGTTCAGAAGCACTTTTAATGTGATGTAAATAAAAACTTAAAGTTCATATTATTTTTGGAGATTTACATTTTTTATGTGATGTAAATAAAAACTTTAAGTTCATATTATTTTTTGTGACAATAAATAGACTTATTGAGACTTAATCAAGAAATTCGCATGCTCTAAAGATTTTTTCCACACTTATGATTTACTACGTCAAGGTTACATGATAGCGAAATTTTAAGGTCATAGTCGGATTTGTGGGTACGAAATTAGTTGGAAACAGTTGAAAATAAGTCAGAACCAATTTGGCTGTTGACCAGTGTTATGCAAGAAGACAATTATTGTCTGGTATACCTCCAGCCCTCTGCGTTTTTTTTTTGTTGTTTTTTTTTTAATGCCTGCGCTGGCAAAGTCGCTGGAAGCATTGTTTGGGTTGACAGTCCATTCGTCTGTGCGGCCGTGATATGTCTTCTTTTTTTTTGTTGTTTTTTTGTATACAAGATCGAGGCTTGTGAAAGAGCTAACATTAATCACACAGAAAGACAAACCAACACATAAAACATATAACTTGGGGAGCGGTAGACAAGATGGGGAGAGAGAGGGGAAGGAAACGCACAACATTTGAGAGCAGGGACATCGAGAGATCTGTGGGAGGGAGAGGGCTTTGAGGGGGGTTGGGAGGGAGGCATGGGAAGGGGGTGTGGTAGAGGTATAAAACATATGGACACTGCAAGGACTTCCAGGAAAGAAGTTGGAATTTCAAACAAAGTGGATCTGGGGTGAATTAGCGGGGGGTAGAAAAGATCAAGGTTTTGGATGGGGGAAGATAAGAGATGGTGGTGAACAGCTGTTTTAAAGACCTGGAGGGAGGAGTGGGATTGAAGGGAGTGTGGGAGTTTGTTCCAGAGGTGGGAGAAAAGAGGAATGAAAGAGTGAAGGTGAGCAGAGAGCCTAGATTTCGGCAGTTTAACCATCAGAGGGTTGCTGGCAGATCTTGTATGACCTGCAGGAATATTTGGGGGACAAAGCACAGAGAGAGCTGGTGGAGCAAGGCCGGAGAGGAGTCGGTAGAAGACAGAAAGACCACCTACCTGCCTGCGGTGAGTGAGTGAAAGGCCCTCGGAGATAGCTTCATCGCGGGAGATTCCAATGATTCTGAAAGCTTTGGTTTCAACAGCGTTAAGCCGAGCGAGGTGTGAGGCAGGAGCACCGGCCCATAGGGGAGAACAGTATTCCATTGAGCTGCGGATGAAAGCCTTGTATGTGGTGAGGAGCTCAGGTGTGCCAAGGAAAGACTTCGCACGACGGAGGATGCCCAGTCGGCGACTAGCTTTGGAGGCCAGCTTGGAAATGTGGTTTTCCCAAGAAAGATCATGGCAGATAGTGAGACCCAAAAGCTTGAGCGACAGAACTTCTTGGAGAGGATTGTTGAGAAAGTAGATGGGAGGGTTGTCCAGTCGGTCTTTTCGGAGAGACATCGTAAGAGTGTGAGATTTGTCAGGATTGAAAGACATGTTCCACTTGTTTGACCAGTGTGTGATTTTTCTCCAGGTCTTCAGAGAGTGAGGAGGCTGCAGACTGCCGATCTAAGGGAAGAGGAATGTAGCGGCAGAGAGTGGAGTCATCAGCAAAGAGATAGAGAGGATTTTCCAGAGAGTCGGAGAGATCATTGATGAAGACCAGAAAAAGCACAGGGCCCAGAACACTGCCTTGGGGAAGTCCAGCCTGAACAGGAAGGGGAGATGAGAGGAATCCATTCAGGGCCACACGTTGATTACAACCAGAGAGGAAGTCCGCAAGCCATGCGTGGAGATTTCCATGGATACCATAGGAGGAGAGTTTGGTGAGCAGAGCTGGGTGCCAGACCGTATCGAAGGCACGTGATATGTCAATTGAGACAGCTCTGATTTCCTGTTTGGCATTGAGGACCTCCATCCATTGTTGAGACAGCCGAAGCAGCATGTCCAGAGTAGAATGACCTGGTCTGAATCCATATTGATGATCAGAGATCAAGCTGTTGGAGAAGAGGAAGGATTTGATATCTGAAGCAATGATGGATTCCATGACTTTGCTGATAATTGGGAGCAGGCTTATTGGTCTGTAGTTGCAAGGATCTGTTTTTGCACCTTTTTTGTGTAAGGCGATAATGTTTGCTGATTTCCAAGCAGATGGCAGATGACCTTGAGCAAAAGAGAGGGTGAAAAGAACAGAGAGAGGGTGAGATAGAGCGGCAGAGCAGGATTTGAAGACCCGTGGGCTGATGCCGTCTGGTCCAGTTGCAGAATCATAGTCGAGGTTTGACAAAAACTTCTCACCTTGTCAGGAGAGAAGGACACAGAGTCCAGGAGCAGTTGGGTTCGAAGGGGTAAGGTGGGAACAGAGAGAGATGGGTTTGGGACACAAGATTTTGAGGCAAACACAGAGTTGAGGCATTCAGCTTTGTCACGTGCGGTGTTAACTGTGTAGCCATTTGAGGTAAGGGAGGGGATGGAGGAGGAACAAACACCAGAAACGGATTTGACCAGACGCCACCAGGATTTGGAGGAAGGAGACAGGTTTGAGAGTTCATTCTTGAGTGTGGAGAGATAGTGCTTCCTGGCACTCCTGAGGGTAGACCCACACTTGTTCCAAGCTTGGTGGAAGGAACTGAGATTGCCTTCAGTTGGATTAGCCTTCCAAGAGGCAAAGGCAAGTTGTTTCATGGCAACTGCCTCACCACAAGATTCAGTGTACCATGGACGGGATGAAAGGTAAGACAACTGAAGACGAGATGGGATAAATCTGTGCATGAGAGAGAGCAGTTTGCTTTGGAAGAATTCCCAGGAAGAATTGATGTCAGAGGCAGTAGAGATGGGAGACCAGTCCAGATGATTGATGGCTGCTTGCAGACCGTGCCAGTCGGCCTGAGTGAAATGCCAGACTCGTCCGCTGAGGAGGCTCTCTGAGAATGGCCAGAGAGATGTCCACTTTAACAAGCACATGATCAGAAAAACCGATTGGAGCAGAAGTAGAGCAGCAGACATTTGCAGGGAAGTTTGTCATAACCAAGTCTAGAAGAGAAGATACTCCATTGGCTGAGATCCGGGTCGGGAAATTGACAGATTGTGTCAATCCCAGTGAGTCACAGAAGTCCTTTGCTGAGGTGCCATGACTGGTGAGAGAGGAACCCACACCCAGCCAGCTGGCATGATGACAGTTGAAATCGCCACATATGAGGAAGAGAGAGTTGGGATGAGTGGATAGAAGTTGGTCCATGTTGTCAGACAGTGAAATGTAAATGGAGTCATCACTGTTTGGAGGACAATACAGAACACATATGAACAAAAGGTGGGAGCGGAGAGTAAGCCGTAGCCAGAGGTACTCCTGGGGGTGAGGTGGAGAGAGGGCAGTGCAAGGAGAGTGAGGAAGAGAGTTTTTGATAAGGATAGCAACCCCACCACCAGGACGAGGCTCAGGTCTATCATACTGGAGGAGGGAGTAACCAGGAAGAGATATTAAGGAATCAGAGACATCTTGAAGGTGGAAAGTTTCTGTTAAGCAGATCAAGTCTGGATTGTCAGAAGCAACCTGCATGGAGAGATCAGTCAGGTTTGAGCGAAGGCCCCAGATATTTGAGGTCCATACCGTTAATGAAGAGAGAGGGGGAGCATTGGGTACAGGACAGAGGAGGGGAGGGGTAGGGTAAGATGAAGGATGAGAGGGGGAGGTAGGGAGAGCAGTTGATAGTGTGTCAGAGATTACAGAAGAGTTACAAGAAAGGGAAGGATGAGGAGGACGAAGGGCTTGATGGTGATGGGATGAGGCACAGTGAGGGGTTGTTTGAGGGGGGGGGGGCAGAGGAAAGTAGAGGTTGGGGGAGGTGGAGGTATGAGATAGAAGGGAGACAAAATGGGGAGGAGGCGGCTTAGGGGAGGAGGGAGAATTGGAGAGGCATGGTATGGGGGGAGATTTGAAGGGGAGGGGTTGGGGGGAGTTTTGAAAGGGAAGGGGGAGTTTAGGAGTGGAGGGGCAAGGGGGGGGGAGTTTAGGAGTGGAGGGGCAAGGGGGGAGTTTAGGAGTGTATGGGCAAGGGGGGGGGGGTTTGGAGGGGAGGCGGCAAGAGGGGAGTTTAGAAAGTGGATGATTAATGAAAGACGAACATTGATAACAAATTGGGTTTGTTGTGATTTTCAAGTTAGCAATCCGATTAAGAACGATGGAGGAGGGATGGAATGAATGTGAATTTAGAACATGTAGTGAGAGAGAATTATAAGAGATTGAATTTATTTTTTTTTAAGTGGAATGAGTTGGAGAGGAAATTGAAAAAAGCCTTTTAAATAGGAAGAAAAACAGCGTGTTGTAAAATACCACTGAATAAAACACTGCAGGGGAAAGTTTAAACATATTTAAATAATATTTAAACAGAACTGTGAAGAACAATCTTATACGTAGTGTGTTCAAAAAGTATCCGACCTTTATTTTTCGTGCGTAAAAAAAAAAGAAGCTAGGGAGACGTTGATTGGTGCATGTATGTAGGCGATCCTAATGCGCACGCGTGAATTTTTTCCCACCTGCAGAAGCTGTCATTCGACGGCAGACCGCCGATGAGTGAGGAAATGTAAGTGAGCGCCGTCGGATTTTCGTTTTTGACAAAATGACGGAAAAACTTGAACAACGCTACTGCATCAAATTTTGTGTAACTTTGTGTAACAACTTTTTTTGGCCTCGGGGATGTTGGATGCTTCCATTGTGATGACTGCAACTTGGTTTCTGGGTCGTACCCATAAACCCAGGACTCATCGCCAGTGATCACTGTGTTGAGGAAGCTGGGATCGCTGTTCACAGTCTCCAGCATGTCTTGTGCGATCTTCAAACGGAGTTGCTTCTGCTCAATCGTTAGCAGCTTTGGTACGAACTTCGCTGAGTTTTCCTGAAGCCCAAATCCTCCTTCATAATGGAATGAACGGTGTTGAATCTTGCGGATCGTTTCCACTTGGGAATCGCCAAGCTTTACACAAAATTTGATGCAGTAGCGTTGTTCAAGTTTTTCCGTCATTTTGTCAAAAACGAAAATCCGACGGCGCTCACTTACATTTCCTCACTCGTCGGCGGTCTGCCGTCGAATGACAGCTTCTGCAGGTGGGAAAAAATTCACGCGTGCGCATTAGGATCGCCTACATACGTGCACCAATAAACGCCTCCCTAGCTTCTTTTTTTTTACGCACGGAAAATAAAGGTCGGATACTTTTTGAACACAGTAGTATTCACAAAATACCAACGGGGAGAGGGCCAAGAGGGACAACCACGAGTCACGTGAACAGGGCAAAAGGTGGATGGCAAGGAGATAATGGGGGCGGGGCGAACAGCACACATGTACAGAACTACACGATGAGACAACAGCACACGTGGAGAAAGGAAAATAAATTTTTGGTTTTTTTTGGGGGGGTGGTGGGGAGGAGGAGGGGTGGGGATTTAAACCGTTAAACAAAGAGTATTATGTTCAGGGTAGAAGGGAAAAATCTAAGAACCAAGCAAAACTTAAGTTAACAACCACCGACGGGGGTAGCCTCAGGGTACAAGGCCACATACACGCGGAGAAAACAGAACACGATTAATTAATTACGAGTTACAGGAAATTCAAACCAAAACTAACTATAAACAAACAATAACGCATAGACGATAAAATAACGAGTTGAAATTTGACCAACACACAAATGGAAAAATAACTTCACTTTGGATGCCCGAAGAGAACCAAGCCTCAAGGTGGGAAGCTTCAACAACTAGGCCGCACGGCACGAAATACTCGACCCTTCACTTCATAACTTCACCGCGATAGGTCTTCACTGCGATAACTTAAGAATAGCTGAAGGGATTTAAATCAAACTTGGATCAAGTATGTACAATGACATAAAGATGAACTGATTAGATTTTTGGGTCAAGAGTCAAAGGTTAGAGTCTATAATAGGTTTTCGTTACCGTGATAACTTAAGAACGGCTGAAAGGAACGATGTCAAACTTCGTACAAGCATGTATAATGATTTAACGATAAATAGATTCAATTATGGGGTCAAGAGGCCAAAGGTCAGAGGTACCAGTTGCTTAAAAATTCTGCTACTCCTCTAATTTGTGAACCAGTGATGGGATTTTGACCAAACTTGCTATTGGTACATATTATGATGCAAAGACGAACTGATTGTGTGATATATATATATATATACACACACACATACACATACACATACACACACACACACATACATACATACATACATACATACATACAGCAATACCCCGGCCTACGTCATTAATTGGTTCCATTAGCCGTGGCGTAACTCGGTTTTTGACGTAAACCGGGCGTAATCCCTTAAAATGAAGACAAACACCGTAAAAGTAAATAACTCGCCGACGGCGCTTTTTCATTAACGTTATGCATACCCTGGTGTTGGGCTAGCGGCTAGGGTGCCGGCTTAGGATCCTAGGATCCTGGGTTTGAATCCCGGTCGATCGCTGAATTAACACCAGGGGGGTTGACTCAGCCTGTCATCCTTCCGAGGTCGGCTAATTGAGTACCAGTTCACTGGTAATTCCCTGTTTGTCGTTAAAAGGCGGCAAAAAGGGTTGGCGTCAGGAAGGGCATCCGGCCGTAAAACATTGCTTCAAAAAGGGGACGGAAAAACAACAACAACCACGGTGCCCGAAAAAGGCCAACCCCCGCTTGCGGGGAAAAAAAATGGCCTCTAAAGGTGGGTTTTTTTTTTTTTTAATGCGAGAATACGTTCCCTATCATGAATGATGCTCGATACCGTTGACCGTGGCAGCCCTAAGGGCATGCGCTATCACCGACACTTTTTCACCTTTTTCATACCTTTTAATCAGATTTAACTTATCTTCCATCGTAACCACATTACGCTTGGAAACACTGGCACTACCCTTCTTAGGACCCATGGCTAACACAGACTATGTAAAGGAATAATCACAAAAATAACAGCGAAAGGCAAAGCAAGCACGCGACCGCAGCACAGGACAAAATGCATATGGCGTCGCC
>NC_136262.1:192332931-192437931 GCF_964187855.1 Myxine glutinosa | reverse complement strand
AGGTATCTAAGATAATGTCTTTGAACGTTTTTTGTGCACCGCGTTCTGCTGTTCGACACAGCACAACACGTCTCCAGCGAGAGGGATTTTTATTGTCCTTTTCAAGTTCACAAACTTTAACACAAAAGATACAATGGCGGAGAAAGTCAAACGGAAGAAGTTCAGATCGCCTCAGCCTTTTTGCGTCATGACTGGATGAGTGTGCAGAAGCAGCCCTCTTAGGCAATCTCTCGAGGTGATGTTTTGATGTATATGTTGATACACAGTCTCTATGGAACTTCACGCTGAAGTTCGGATCTGTAACCAGTTCTCCTTCCAGGTGACAATATAGTCCATCATCCCTGATCCTACTAGCATTGACGATAGAAGCAATTCTCCGGGGTGTCGCATCAGACAATGGCTTCCTCGGATTTCCGCAAGAATTCACCTTGGAAAAGACACATTCCTCCATGATTCACATCTGAAAAGAAAAGAGAGACAGAGCGTTAGACATATGCCAATATCATAATTTATGGCATTAACAATATATGTGTTACGATCGCGGGGGTGGGGGGCGGCGCTCTCCCACACGATCGGCTAAGTCCCAGAAAACTTGGGGTTTTTGTTTTCCCTCCCGTCCGATGTTGCCTCTGAAATAAATCGGAGTGGTTGTCGTTGAATGTTGTCACAAATCACAAGCCGTAATTTACCAAACCCACACAGTTTGACACACCAGTCAACATAATGATTGACTTCTGTCGAATGTGTGTTCTTGACTTCTTCCTGAAACACGGCTCTCGGCCTATCAAGGTAGAAGGTCTCTCGGCCTAGGCCGAGGCTAAGGCCAACGTTAGTAAATAATGAGATGAAATAGAAATGTTACATGAAAGTAGGCCTCGCCATAGGAACATAGACGGTCTATGGGCTGGGCAATAATGAGAAAGTTGGCATTTATAAAATGGCTTACAATGTGAAATGCGATTTCGCAGCTAAATGAAACAACCCTTGAATTTGTCAGGATTCGCCGAAGGTCTGTTTTAATCTTCGGAGCCAATAATCGCTATTTCACGGCAATTTACTAGAAAATAAATCAATTTTTTAGTTTGACCTTGGATTTTTGCAATGACCTTGACCTTGAAACATCAAGGTCATGACCCCAATCGACAGACCATCCTCTCAAATATATTGTTACGGACACGACTTAAGATGTTGCTTGACCGAGCGGAATGGCCGCCGTGTTCGCACAGTTTACCCGATTCCACTCGAACGTTGACTAAGTCGCGCTATGCTAAATCAATGAAGGAAAGGACACAACGGCTGGGATAAATGCAACGACACAAGGGGTACAGTTCTCAAGACCTCCGGAGGAGGATATAATATTGGTGATGCAGAAACGGGTAGATTACACGGTAAGAGGTAAAGCACAGAAAGATGGGCACTTAGACACAGTCTTATCTTATCCCCGACAGACCACAGACAAACGGGACAAGACTGACTTACACAGGGATTGATGGCAAGGAAGGGCAGGCAGTCGATAGCACAAGGTGCACCTTGGCTCAGGGGCAGAATACAGCTCGGTCCAGTCCAGAGATGCGGGGAGGTATCGCAGCGCTCGGAGGTGGCGTCCTTTTCTCTCCAAGCTGAGGCGCATCTGACGTCACCTCCCCCTTTCTGCGCATGCTCAGCGGGGAGTGACACGCCCTCGGCTCGTTAGCTCCGCCCCAGATGGGATCGGTCCGCCCTTCTATTGGGTGCGGGGGGTTACCGGGCTCCGCCCTTGACGAGGAGCTGACAGCGAGCCCCTGCGTGGTAACCCCGTCGGAGCACATGTTCAATGGCGGCTAACCAAGCCGGAGTGAGGACGCGCACTCCCCGCGCCGCCGCCGCTGTTGTTGTTGTTGGTGTTGTTGTTCCATGAGGAAGAGATGCGGGGAGGTATTGGGAGGTCCTAAACTTACTAATGGTGCCATACAATCACATTCTGGTGCAACGAAGAGTCAGAATTAATGGAAACGAGTCCTTAACTGACATAGACTAAGAATAACTAGCAAGATGTCCGAAAGTTGTCTACGTGAGATGCGGTGGACCTGGATGCGACATTTAATGGGGGAAATAGGGGAAGGTCGGGTCTACAGAGTGCTGTTTACAGAAAATGGGACTAGGGAATGGGGGATTGGGGATAGTTGGGAAGTATTGGGGAAATAGGGGAATATTTACAAGCGGATATGGATGGAGGCCAATCTCATATCCGCAACAATATGTTTAGACACCAAAATTGTGAAAATCGCTCATCTACATCCTGAGATATTTGAGTGTTTGTATTTTTCGATTTTAGTAATGGTTGCCATGGAAACGGGCCATTTTCTCAAAATGCTCAATGATGCCAGCTTGGCATCACTCGGAATCTTGATATGGAGGGTCCATAGATGCATAATCTGCAAAAAACATTTTGTAGGTACTCCAGTGCAAGGTTCACCCCCCGGGCTGCCGGACTATATAGAGAGCTGTCGCCCTAGATCTCATGTCTCTCTTTTGCCGTTATCCCACTGAATTTGGTGTTCTTTATTCTTGAACGTTGTACTTCCTCACCTCCTGCGCAGTTGCTAAGTCAAAACAGCGCGACAACTTATGCATTCTCTGGGCACACGTGTGCAACTTCTAGCCAGGTTAGGCCCAGCAGCAGATGTCAGTGTCTTCTATAAAATGCTGGTGCTGAAGTACCGTAGTTCAAGAGAGGTCAATTGCAGCTAAAGGGTGCAGAGTGTAGAGGGCCGGTCGAGGAGAGTTCCAGCTTGAGGGCGAGCTAAAGAAGTGCTGATGAGTGTGAGCTGGAGAGAGCAGAGTGCCAACCGCAGCAAGAGTAATGTGGCTGCTTGCTCGTGGGTTTGATTAACGCCCCTTCATGCCAAGCACCCTTGTCCCTTAAGGGAAGCCCTTATGATCCCTACCTCCCTCTCCCTATCTGTCTCCTGTGATTCTTTTCATGTGATTAAGACCATATTTTAAGATAGGCTAACGGTCTGTCTTCATATAAACAAGACTAACATACATGCAATCTCCTCCCACCTGGGTTAGATCATGTTTGTGTGTCATTGGTCTATCCAGCACCTCACTTCATTCATTTTGCTTATTAGGGGGTGGACCACGAGCGGCTTGAGCTGGAAGAAGGAAAAAGGGAGGTGGACGTTCTGAAGCAGCAGCTTGTGAATGCAGAGAAAGCTTTCGAGGCCCAACGTCATCAGCTCTCTGAAGCTCAGAGAAGCCTGTCTCAAGCTGAGGTACCCCTCTATATCTTTTGCTGTGTTTTATCACTTTTGATAAGCTTACTTCAGGACAAGTTGAAAAAATAACATCCCTCTCATTTTCAAAAAATATCTTTTTTAATACTTCTGAGAGCAAATACAACAGTAATGACAGATGAGTGGATTTCCATCCTTCCGTTTGAGAGGGTGAATTGTGTGCCATAATTGTTGAATTATTTAAATTTTTATTAAAATAAAAGATAAATGCTTTGAAAACACAGGTGATTTTATTTGCCTTGCAATGATATTGTTTTCACTGTTTGGACATGCACACTGATTTTAAGGTTGGGTTTTTTAATCGTCTTGTGAATCAAGCTGGAGAACAATATGTAACGTAATGAGGGTTTGAAGTGCAAGTGACGATTGGTGGTAGTGATAAGGTCTTCAGGACATTAGAGGTAACCCCACGGTGAGTACAGTAAGTAATATCTCGCTCAGCACTCCGAATGCATTTCTGAAGACGGTGCTAATTGAAAATGCCCTAAAATGGGTCATTATACCATTGTTCATGTGGAGGATGTGTTCCTGACAGTAATTTCTTATGTATGAGTAACAATAATAACAATGCAGCTTGGGAAACTCTTGCACATCCTCTCTCTGCCCTTGTCACCCTGTCATTTGTTTGAGCTTTTTTCATTTTCCACCTGCATCACTAAACTACATAAAAAGGTACAAAAACGGATCCCCTGAACTATAGACCAATTAGCTTATTTCCAATCATCACCAATGTCATGGAATCCATCATCATAATTGATATGAAATCCTTCTTTTTCTCCAACAATCACATCTCAGATCACCAACTTGGTTTCAGACCAGGGCATTCCAACTTGAACATGCTGCTGCTACTCTCCCAACAATGGAAAGAGTCCCTCAATGTCAGACACGAGATGATGGCCATCTCTCTGAACATATCTCAGGATTTTGATGCAGTCTGGCATCCCGCCTTGCTCTCCAAACTGTCTGCCTATGGAATCCAAGGCCAACTCCACACATGGCTTCGTGACTTCCTCTACTCTTGTAGCCAATATGTGATTCTCAACGGAATCCTTTCATCCCCCCCCCTCCCCATCAAGGCTGGAAGGCGGTGTTTTGGGGCCAGTCGTTTTCCTGATCTTCATAGATGATCTCTTTGATCCTCTGGAAAATCCTCTTATCTATTTGCTGATGACTTCACCCTCTGCTGTGACATCCCTCATCCTACACACAGGCCGGCTGCAGCCTCTTCCCTCTCTTCAGGCCTTGAAAAAAAAAAAATCACAAGGTGGTCAAACACTTGAAATATGTCTTTCAATCATGACAAATGCCGCACTCACACTATCTCTCTCCGAAAGGGCCGTCCACTTCCGTCCTTCCCCTATCTACTTTCTTAACAATCCTCTTGAGGAAGTTCAGTCATTCAAACTCCTGGGTCTCACTATCAGCCATGATCTTAATTGGGTGAAACCACATTTCGAAGCTATCCTCCTTCGTGCAATGTCCTTCCTTGGCACATCTAAACGTCTATCCACCGACAAGGTCTTCATCCGCAGCTTGATGGAGTAATGCTCTTTCCTCTGTGCTGGCTCCCCGCCTCGTATCTTGCTCAGCTTGATGCCGTGGAAACCAGGCCTTCAAGATCATTGGAAATTCCCACTTAGAAGATGAGTCTATGGGCTTATCACTTCACCATCGCAGGCAGGTCGGTGGTCTCTGTCTTCTATCGCCTCCTTTCTGATCTTGCACCCTCTGCTCTTTCCATGTTTAGTCCTCCTCCCCCTAACCCCCACCCCCAGGTTTCTACAGAGCTCACACGGTCCACCATCAACTCCCTTCTGGTGAAACTGCCTAAATCCGGAATCACTGCTCACCTTCACTCATTTGTTCCTCTTTTTCCCACCTGTGGAATAAACTTCCACATCCTCTTCAATCCCATTATTCCCTCCTGATCTTCTTGACAGCTGTTCACCATCTCAGATTGTCCTCAATCCTAAACCATGATATTTTCTGCCGTCTTTAACCCCACCCAAATCCCTGATCTGTTCACTGTAGTAGCTCTTCAACAAGCCTATACAAAAAACATATATATAAGAATAATATTTTTTTATTGTAATAAAAACATAAAGTATGCACAAAGTTAATAAAAAGAATAGTTGCCATCATTCCTACTTTGCTCCTAGTCCTCATACATGGCAGCAGTGGGAGATGGAGTGGGAGCAGTTTCAACCTGCTGCAAAACGAAGGCAGAGTAAACAGCACCGATCAACTCGGAGCGTGTGCATACAGCACAAACAATGGCAGCAGGTGCATTCACTCAGCGAGCGCTGCGCTTATGCGATGTGCGAGCGCACCCAATGAGTACCTGCCTCTTTTATATGTATTCTCGCAGAGTACCCGCCCTATTGGCGATCTTGTTCCAATCATGTAACACGTTCTTCTGACACATACCTTTACTTTGGGCGTTGTATGGGCAACTGACAGCTCCCTCATTCGCTCCCGAAAATTTAAAACCATGTCTACTGCTTGTAATTCAAAACGCCTCACTGCCCTGGAAAACATGGGGACAGGAATACTGTACGGTTAAGGGTTGGACTTGTAATACTCCCTCCCACCTGGAGGTGGCACTAGACGATACACATTTACATCAAAAATTTGCGTTCCACCCTCCACTCCCCTTCCCTCCTCATTTCCCTTCCGAAGACCACCGGCAAAGATAAAAACATCCCATTACACGAATTAGGGTTATGCTGATCTTATGTAGCATGTTTGGATGCAATTGGGCTAGAGCTGTAGGAGGAGTAGCGCGACACACAAGCACAGGTCCGTGAATTATCGTACAGATGTCCCTAATGTTGGGATACAAACCGAGGCAAGGGTCAGTTCATTCTGGGATGAAATGGTTCAGTGCACTGAGTTGAGGGGAGTGGTGGTTAATCTGTAGGGATCTCAGAGTTTATACCCTGCTCACGTGAAGCGAAAATTCAGGGTTAAGCAGTTGGTTCACTTTGTCTGTCTCCCTGTCCACAAACACAGTTTATGATTGCAGAACAACTTCATTTCAGTTGAATGTTATATTTTGAACATGAATTGAAAAACGAACCTGTAGTCTAGCAGTACATTGGCTCTGAATTTGTCCCAATCGCGCATGCACAGAGATATTTTTTTTACTCTGTCCGTCTGTGTCTGTCTGTCTGTCTGGTAGTCCAAAAAAAAAAAGAAAATCATTCCAAACAGGAAACTTACGGTTTTTAAGGATGTCATAAAGGACACAATAATAACTAATAACTAATATACTGCAAAGGTGGTGTCAATGACGCTGCATCAACAGCGATAAACTTCTCAATTTTGGCGGCGTAGCCCGTTGGGTAATGTCGACTGGAACAGCGTTTGTCTGTCCGTCCAGTATGTATGAACATCCCTCACAAACATCCACCAATCAGAGCTGAGGATCTGGTCACATGACAGTGGGACAGTGTTTAGTAACCATTACAGTTTCATACTTTACTAAAAGGAAATATTAATAACCTTCTGTGGGACATTTTGTGGTCTCAGCGGGTGTCGTCAGGTCGGTAGGAGGTTTCATAAATCCCTCAATACAATTATGATTTTGAAATGTGATCGACACTGACCTTGCTCCGGAATCTGGAAGTGAACAGATGACAATGGTTCATTGGTTTTATATCTCAATACAATCGTGATTTAACATTATATTTTGATATATTAATACTATCGTATTCATTTGTTATTTGAATGATGAATGATGCTGTTTGGGATTATAATATAGATTTTTTTATATATATAGATTTTTATTTTTTGTATTCAAGATCGAGGCTCGTGAAAGAGCTAACATCAATCACAAAAAAGGACAAACGGACACGCAACATACAATAAAGGAAGTGGGAGACGAGATGGGGCGAGAGAGGGAAGCACACAAGTACAACAGCAGAGAACAGGGACAACGGAAGATCCGTGGGAGGGGGAGGGCTTGGGGGGAGGAGGCATGGGAAGGCGGGGGAGGGGAGTGGGAAAGGTATAAAACACATGGACACTGTTAGAACTTCCAGAAAAGAAAAGTCAGGATTTAAAAAAAAAAAAGTGGATCTGGAGTGAATTAACGGGGGTAGAAGAGATCAAGGTTTTGGATGGGGGAAGACGAGATGGTGGTGAACAGCTGTTTTAAAGACCTGAAGGGAGGAGTGGGATTGAAGAGACTGAGGCAGTTTGTTCCAGAGGCAGGAGTAAAGACGAATGAAGGAGTGAAGGTTGAGCATAGAGTCTTGATTTTGGCAATTTTACCAGAAGAGGGTTACTGGCAGATCTTGTGTGACCTGTAGGAATATTTGGGGGACAGAGCACAGATAGAGCTGGGGGAACAAGGCCAGATAGGAGTCGGTAGAATACAGAAAGACCACCTACCTGCCTGCGGTGAGTGAGTGAAAGGCCCTCGGAGTTTGCTTCATCGCTGGAGATTCCAACGATTCTGAAAGCTTTGGTTTCAACAGCGTGAAGACGAGCTAGGTGTGAGGCAGGAGCACCAGCGCAGAGGGGAGAACAGTATTCCATTGAGCTGCGGATGAAAGCCTTGTATGTGGTGAGGAGCTCAGGTGTGCCAAGGAAGGACTTCGCACGACGGAGGATGCCCAGTCAGCAACTGGCTTTGGAGGCCAGATTGGAAATGTGGTTTTCCCAGGAAAGATCATGGCAAATAGTGAGACCCAAAAGCTTGAGTGGCAGAACTTCTTGGAGAGGATTGTTCAGAAAGTAGATGGGAGGGTTGTCCAGTCGGTCTTTTCGGCGAGACGTAGTCAGAGTGTGAGATTTGTCAGGATTGAAAGACATGTTCCACTTGTTTGACCAGTGTGTGATTTTGTCCAGGTCTGCAGAGAGTGAGGATGCTGCAGACTGCCGATCTGAGGGATGAGGAATGGAGCGGCAGAGAGTGGAGTCATAAGCAAAGAGATAGAGAGGATTTTCAAGAGAGTCAGAGAGATCATTGATGAAGACCAGAAAAAGCATAGGGCCCAGAACACTGCCTTTGGGGACTCCAGCCTGAACAGGAAGGGGAGATGAGAGAAACCCATTCAGGGCCACACGTTGACTACGACTAGAGAGGAAGTCCGCAAGCCATGCGTGGAGATTTCCATGGATACCAAAAGAGGAGAGTTTGGTGAGCAGAGCGGGGTGCCAGACCGTATCGAAGGCACGTGATATGTCAAGGGAGACAGCTCTAATTTCCTGTTTGGCATTGAGGACCTCCATCCATTGTTGAGACAGCAGAAGCAGCATGTCCAGAGTAGAGTGACCTGGTCTGAAACCAAATTAATGGTCAGAGATCAAGCCATTGGAGAAGAGGAAGGCTTTGATATCCGAAGCAATGATGAATTCCATGACTTTGCTGATAATTGGGAGAAGGCTGATTGGTCTGTAGTTGCAAGGATCTGTTTTTGCACCTTTTATGTGTAAAGTGGTGATGTTGGCTGATTTCCAAGCTGATGGCAGATGACCTTGAGCAAAAGAGAGGGTGAAGAGAACAGAGAGGGAGTGAAAGAGCGGCAGAGCAGGATTTTAGGACTCGTGGGCTGATGCCGTCTGTTCCAGTTGCAGAGTCAGAGTCGAGGATTGACAGAAACTTCTCCACCTTTTCAGGAGAAAAGGACACGGAGTCCAGGAGCAACTGGGTGTGGTGGGTACAGAGAGGGATGGTTTGGGATACAAGATTTTGAGGCAAACACAGAGTAAAGTTTGAGACAAAGACAAGTTTGTTTGAGACACAAAACACAGAGATATTGAGTTTAAAGCAGAATGAGGAAATGATGTAGGGTTTTCCATCCATGACATTCTTGGATTCCCTCTTTGCAGTTTCACCATTGACTGGATATTGAAACATTCAGACTGGGTATGTTTTTTTTTGTCCAGGTCCTTCACAAACCTGCTGTCAATGCCTGACGTTCGACTGAAGTTGGCACAGGAATGTGAAATTTATTGAAAAAATTAATACTTGCATTATTTGCTTACTGCTAACTGGTATCCCCACCCAGGTCCGACCATCTTCTATACTTAAAGTATCAAACAAGCCCAGCTACGCCATTGTTGGACTTATTGGTCATGTTTTACAACCTTTAAGATCTTTATTTCATTGCAATTGAATTATATATTTGAACACGAGAACCCAAATCGACTTATTGGCACTTTCACCTCCTGTACCTACATATCCGTTCTTGCAGGCTGTGTGCACGGAGTTGCAAACTCGGCTAGCTGAAGTGCAAGCTGCTGTGCGGGCAAAAGACCAAGAGTTTGAAGCAATTAACTTGGCATTGGACGGAGCAAAAAGGGAGATATCTGCAGCTGAGCTTGTGGTCACAGAGGTTTCCCACAGTATGACGCGGGCTCAGCGTGATGCCACAGACTCTGGTTCCATGGTAAGGATATATCTGGCATACAATAATATATCCATGATATCCACCTTTTCAAACGTTTTCTGTTCATGTCGTGAAAATTAAGACATTGCCATTTGTTGTTGGGAAATCCGTGCTCATTTATTTTGAACTGCATCTAATGCAACTGCTTCCTGTTCTTCTAGGCTCATTTTGCAAAACCATGACCCAGCACCTCATCAATGGATTTTTTTTTTTTTTTTTTTTTTTTTTGGAAACCTCAAACCTTTGTGGTTGTGATTCATTCTTCTTCTTTTTTTATGCCTCCGCCGATGAAGTTGCTGGAGGCATTATGTTTTCGGGTTATCAGTCTGTCCGTCTGTGATAGGTTTTTGTTACGGCGATAACTTGCAAATGGCTGAAATATCAGTCAAACTTGGTGCAAGTATGTATAATGAAGTGAAGATAAACTGATTAGATTTGGTGTCACAAGGTCAAAGGTCAGGGGTCATGTCAGGTAAAAACGTGATAACTTTAGAACAGCTGAAGGGATTTAAATCGACTTGGTTCAAGTCTGTATAATGAAGTCGTGTTGGCGGAGGCATATCGGGTGACGTCGTCGAGTGCCGTTCTAGTTTGAATGTTAACATTTAGCTTTTCCCTTCATTGTTGCACGAATATCACAATGCCTGATTACAGAATCAAATGCCCAATCCCATTGATCGTTCTTGTGGAGACGTTGAGGAATATGCACTATGCAGTGTCAATTTGCACTGACACTCATTTGTTCCTCTTTCTCCCACCTGCGGAACCAACTTCCACATTTTCTTCAATCTCATTCTTCCTTCCTGGTCTTCGAGACATCTGTTCACCACTATCTCGGACAATCTCCCATCCCAAACCAGGATTTTTCTACACTTTTTGAACCACTTCCACCCCTTATGCCAGGAAGAGGAACGACAGACGCGCTCTTTATTGTGAGGCAGTTGCAGGAGAAGTACATGGAGAAGAGGAAGAAGTTGTTTCTTGGGTTTGTTGATCTGGAGAAAGCATTCGATAGGGTTCCACGCGAAGTATTGACATGGGCATTGACGAAGTTAGGAGTGGAGGAATGGTTGATCAAAGTAGTGATGGCAATGTACAAAAGAGCGCGCACAGCTGTAAGAACGAAGGACGGGAACAGTGATGAGTTTGAGGTGAAGGTGGGAGTGCATCAGGGGTCGGTACCAAGTCCACTACTATTTGTAGCTATGATGGAGGTGCTGGCTCAGAACGTAAAGGAGGGTTTACCGTGGGAGTTGTTGTATGCAGATGATCTGGTGTTGATTGCGGAAAGTATGGAGGGACTGAAGGAAAAGATGAACAAGTGGAAGGAATGTATTGAGACAAAAGGTCTGAAGGTGAATATAGGAAAGACAAAGGTGATGGCAAGTGGTAAAGCATGTGGTGAGGTGGAAAGAACTGGGAAGTGCCCATGTGCTGTGTGCAGGAAGGGTGTCGGAGTGAACTCCATTCAATGTACAATGTGCGCTGAGTGGGTTCATCAAAAATGTAGTGGTCTGAGAGGGTCATTAACCAGTGTGGCAGCTACATTCGAATGTAAGGTGTGCACAGAGGGAGCTGCAGATGGAGGAAATGTTGAGTTGGATCTTGGAGACGGCGTGAAGCTGGAAGGTGTGAAAACATTTTGCTACCTCGGAGACATGCTGAATGGAGAAGGTGGATCAGACTCGGCAACGGTTGCAAGAGTGAGATGTGCATGGAAGAAGTTTCGGGAGCTGAGTGGCATGCTGATGAGGAGGGAAGTGTCGTTGAAGCTGAAGGGAAAGGTGTATGCTGCATGTGTGAGAAGTGTTATGATTTATGGGAGCGAGACATGGGTAATGAACGTAGAGCAGCAACGAAGGCTGGAAAGGGTGGAAATGCGAATGGTTCGGTGGATGTGCGGAGTATCGTTGAGAGAGAGGAAGACAAATGATGAATTGTGAAAGATGATGGGAATAGAGCCTGTGATTGATGCTGTGAAGAAGAACAGTTTGAGATGGTTTGGTCATGTGTTGAGGAAGGATGAAAGTGACTGGTTGAGAAGAGTGATGGAAATGAATGTAGAGGACGGGGAAGACCGAGAAAGACTTGGCTAAAGATGGTGGAAGAAGAAATGCGGGCAAGGGGGTTAACAAGGAGAGATGCAGAAAATAGGGCAAAATGGAGAAGATTGTCATGGGGACCGCAAGGCTAACCCCGGCTCTAGCAGGGAAAATGGCCTTAAAATGCATGTTGTTGTTGTTCCACACATCCACCCCACCAAAATGTTGCTTATGTATCCATCTTGTCCACCTCTTGCCTTCTCCCCTTCCCCTCATCATTTCCTGCATCACTTGTTTGTCCGTCTCTGTCCATTGTCTCCCTCAGCACTACTATTGGCATTTCCCCTTTCTCTTTCTGCTGTTCCTTTTGTCCTGTTGCTTCCTGATCTGTTCTGTTCTCGCTCTTCTACAATCCTCGACTCTCTGTACCAAGAAGTAAGGTTCTTATCTGCTTAGTGCCTGCTCAACCCCCTTCCTTCTAACACTGGGGTTCTTAACCTGTGGTATCCATACCCCTCGGGGGTTATGGGACTCGTAATAAATTATAATAATAAATTGTAATAAATTCAATGAAATATCAACTTGTTTTAGTTTAGTTTAGTTTGTATTGTTTCTTTGTTAACAAGCAAAGAAATAAATAGGGATAAAATCCTAATGATTTTCTTTCCTGTTTTGTTCCTAATTATCCATATGTAAAACTAAGCTATTGAGATATTTTGAAGTCACACTGGAACCTAATGGGACTGGTAATCAGCCGCGGATCCCCGAACTTGGCCCATTTTCTGGGTAATAAGTTACCAATTTTCATCCAAAAAAAAAATAGGCAATTAAAGTAAAAAAAACACCCCTCAGAATGCACCACAGAGCACCTAGAAATCAAAAAAATTCGAGGGGGACATGCCCCCAGCCCCCTAGTTATACGCACCTTCGTTGCGCCTTGGTCAGTCAACAGTCTTGCGAAGGGGGTATGGGGACATGGTGGGCAATCCGTTGGGGGTCTTAACAGGGAAAAAGGTTAAGAACCCCTGTTCTAACATTACCTTTTTCGTCAACCAAGCCAAAGAAACGATAATTTCGTTTCTTTTTTTTTCGTCAAAACGATAAACACATATGATTATAAAATTACATACATTTAAACCAAAGCAGCACACCCTGGTTTTGGTACCCTGAGTGCTGTTTATAGTTTTTTACGACGTAGCCCATAGGGCAAAGCCATCTAGAACAGTGTTTGTCCGTATGTATATGTATGTATGTCCCCCTCAAACTTATACCAATCAGAGCTGAGGATCTGGTCACATGATAGGGTGATGTGATTATGTCTGATGTCATTACGGAAGTACGGCGGCTGACTCCGCACACCGCCATTTTGATTCTTTCGTTCAGGCTGAACATATCGTCGAACCTGCCGTATATCACAATCGCCATGCTCTACCTTTACGTTTTTCATTCAGTGTAAAACACAAACAAACCGATTGTTAAAGTGATCATCAAATATCGAAAGCATCGGCGTTACGTCTCTTGCAACAATCCGGTACGTGTAGGCCTTAGGCTTTATGCTTACACTTCGGACAGCTTCGGACAAATTAAGCCCAGGTTTGTTAATACAGTAGTGTATCGTTTCAGTAGTATCGTTTTCGTAATAGTAATAGTAGTAATAATAATATCGTAAATATGACCATAACACTTTAATCCCAATGTCGTGAATACAAAGTTAATGGATTGAAGCGGTGTATGGTTCATGATTCCATGATTAGAGGTGTATGGACTAACAACGGCAGAAGTGAGGAATTCGCCTCGGTTCTTTGATAGCATGTTATTAACCCAACCCTTGTGGGGTATTATCTAGATTACAGTCGATCTTTCCTCAGTTCGGTAAGTAAAACTTACCTCACGGCTGTCGGGATTCCTCCACATTTCTTTGTTTAATGTTATAAGCAGCATTAGCGACTTTTTGAAAAGCTAATCATGTGTGTTTGTGGTTTATAATATTTTACAAGCCTGGCTACGCCGCTGTTTGACTTTCGGTCTTGTTTCTTGAAAGTTTTAAAGTCAACATTTATTTGTTATGGTTTAATCAGAGTTGTTATGTGCCAATATGTTTTAATATTATCACATTGGATGGTAAAACCTTTGTTTCCCTTGCTAAAGTTTTCCTTGCTTGCTTTGTTTTGCAGCTGAAGTCTCTCCTCGGTGATAATCCATGGGTTAAGACTGAGCGCCATCTCTTTGGTCGCCCTGGCTCGGTGTACGACTTTTCATCTTCTGACCTGCGTGAAGCAAAACTTCGTTTCGATCAGGTTGCGGAGGCTAAGGCCAAGATAGGGCGGAATGTGAATCAGCGAGCTGGGGGTCTTCTTGAGCAAGCAGAGGAGCGGGTGAGGAATCTGTCTGATCAAACTAATTTTAGTGGGAAGGGAAAGGGTGGTACTTCCACCATGAGGATCGTAATATTTTCTTTCTCTTTAAACAGTATTCAGATCTCATTCGAAAGAAGAAGATCGTCGAGAATGATCGGAGCAAGCTCTTCCTTGCCATCGAACAGCTTGACGGCAAGAAGCAGGAAGCTTTGAACATTGCTTGGCAACGGGTACCTGATCTCTCTCCCCTCCAACCTCCCTGCCCCTTTGCCACCCCATCCCCAATGCTAATCCTCTGCTGTTATAATTTGTCCCCCCTCCCACTTCCCCCACCTCCATATCCTCAATTCTTGCGTTCATTCAAAACTGTTATTGCTTGCAGGTTAACAAAGATTTTGGATCCATATTCGCTGCACTTCTCCCGGGTTCCTCGGCACGTCTTGCTCCTCCCAACAATTCCACCCTATTAGAAGGACTTGAGTTCCATGTAGCCCTTGGGAACGTGTGGAAGGAAAACCTCTCAGAACTCAGTGGCGGGCAACGGTCTCTACCCTTTGTGTTTTTACCTACTTGATCATTGCGCTGTTTTATTCTATCATGTTTCTGTTCTCTTTGCAACTTTTTTGTTTAGTTTTACTCCCATTCTCCCCCCATCACTTTCTTCATCTTTTTCAGATCCCTTGTGGCACTCTCACTGATTTTAGCCATGTTACTGTTCAAGCCAGCACCAATTTACATTCTCGATGAAGTTGATGCAGCGTTGGATCTCTCTCATACCCAGAATATCGGCCACATGCTCCGCTCCCACTTCCTCCACTCTCAGGTAGCCGGACACCTTAGTGTCAGCATCGACTTAATTTTTCCATTTTATAATTTGAACAGTGCATTATTTTTTGTTCCCTCTTCTCCCACCACTCCCCTTGCCCCTGCTTACGTGATGTCGATAGCAGTCTTTTCTTCTTCTTTTTTTGGAGCTACACTTATTTGCTCCTGTGGGTTATTTTATTTTGATGGACAGAACCACCTTTAGAGGGCATTTTTCCCCGCAGAGCAGGGGTTGGCCTTTTTAGGGCACCGTGGTCCCCTTTTTGAAGGAATGTTTTATCGCCGGATGCCCTTCCTGCCGCCGACCCTGTTAGTCACCTCTTGCGACACAGAGGGAATTACCAGTGAACTGGTACTCGATTTGCCGACCTTGGAAGGATGACAGGCTGAGTCAACCCCCCTGGCGTTAATTCAGCGATGACCAGGATTCGAACCCAGGATCCTTGGATCCCAAGCCGGCACCCTAACCGCTAAGCCCAACACCAGGCCTATTTTGATGGACAGAAATGTATAATTTTTTTTATCCTTCCCTACCACCAAGACCACTCAATCTCCACGAGCTTCCCTGTTAGCAGCAGGCACAGAACAGAGAAAACTCTTTGAATGTTTTGCAAGCCTTGTTACAGGATGTCGCACCCTCAATTTGTCAGGTTGGGAAGTAGAAGCACCAACTGAAATTGTGCCGTTTGATTGGAATTCGGATACAGATGTAAAAGGCACATTGAACCAAATTGACTTCACCTGCATTAGTTTGTTCCTTTCCATATGTTACCTGGTAAAAAGGTAAAGGTTTACTCCACCATGAACATGTCGATATGCTCATAGGTGTAATCAACGGTGAAGACTTTGGGTTGAACCTATGGCTCAGGATCTTAGTGCAAAAAAAAAAAAAGATAAAAATTTTTCCATCCACATTTCAATTATTCTTTTTGTATGCAGGTACCTCCCATTCTTCTTCCACATAATTTAATGTTGCAGTTTGTTAACACTATCGGAACTGGTAATGTTTCAATGCGCCCCTCTTTTATTTCCAGTTCGTGGTTGTTTCCTTAAAAGATGGAATGTTTACCAATGCTAACGTCCTCTTCACAACTCGCTTTGTGGATGGAATATCAACCGTATCTCGGCAGCAAGGCAGCCAGATCCTGCAAGGTGCATCACGCTCTGCCAGGCCATTGGCGAAAGGAAAGACGAAAGCCGTGGCTCATTGAAGCTTTTGGAATTAGGTTTTTTTGTTGTTGTTTGTTTTTTAAGATGTTAAACGGCGAGACTATGTTAAATAATCTCATTCTTGATGAACAATCTCACTTCACTCTGTAACATGTATCTGACGGCGTTCAATTGGCTCGTAAAGTTTTCCTGAAATATTACAGGTTCGCTTGTATTTGAAATCGTTTTGTTTGGAGCAATAAATCTTTCATTATTATTACTTTTTCCATTTTCCAATCAATTAACTTGCAACGAGGCTTTAAAATTACAATCTTCTTACTTATCTTTGTGTGTTTCCATGCTTTATAATTGCACAACATGAAATGCTCGGATGGCACAGCACAAGCGACAATGCAATGAGTGATGCTGGGACCAAATGACATCATTACCCATGGTTTATTACCAACACTAGCACAAGATTGCATCATGATTCTGGAAAGTACAAGTGGAGATGTAATATGGCTGAGAGATTCCAGGTAATTGACATTGTAGTTCTGAGATTTGGTTTTATCGTTTCAAGTTTCCAGTGAGACCCAGATTGCATATTTTGAGAAAGGACATGTCTTGATTAATCTTTTAATTAAATGCTCCTTGTCAGGCAAGCCAGGAAAGGCAACCTTGCAAAGGCAACCTTGGGTTTAACCTTTTCACTTGTCCAATCTGCTAAGTGCTGGGAAAATTCACTTTCCCGAACCAGATCTCAATCTTACAATGCCATTGGTCGATATTCTCGAGCTCCCACTGGAGCCTCCTCAGAATCTGACAACAAAAATTGGTCGTCCAAGTCTCAGTTTTCACAACGCATCATTACCTTCACCGAAGGTGGACAGAGGTTATGTTTTCACCCTATCTATGTCTGTCTGTCTACTGTGAGCAGGATATCATAAAGTTATATACTTGGCAAAAAAAGAAACGCAAGTTGATCGAGCTTTTTTTTTTTAATGTGCATTGTTGTGCACAAATTAATCAATGACAAAGATTTGTAATACCATTTTAAGCATCTGTATTTTCAACCACATTTCTTGAGCGTCATGCCTCGCTAAACCACCACAATGGGGGTTTAATGGATTTTCAAACAATCACTTACTGTGGCTTCCAAGGCTAAATTGCATAAGAATGTTGATGTTCCTGTGGTAGTCTATGGTCCATGGAGGCTTGAAACGAATTCACTCAGCAGACGACAATGCCACGACTAAGTCAGTATGACCGGGCCCGCGCAATCGGAATGCTTGATGCGGGCATCTCAGCTAGGGATGTGGCCGCACATCTCCAAGTGCACGAATCAACCATAAGCAGGCTCAGACGTCGTCGTTTAAGAGACACTGGAAGTGTGGCAGATCGTCGGAGAAGTGGTAGACCACGAGTGACGACGCCCATTCAGGATCGTTACATCGTTCTGCAGCACCTCCGTGATCGACATCGCAACGCAGAAACCACCGCAAGGGAGACGCCTGGGCGTACGAACAACAGGATTTGTGCTCAGACTGTCAGAAATCGGCTTCGTTCTGTAGGACTCAGGAGGAGATGCCTTTACATAGGTATCCCACTGACGGCCGATCGTCGTCGCCGTCGGTTGGTATGGGCCCGCCAACACCGTGACGACGCAGAGAATGTGGAACCAGGTGGTGTTCTCGGATGAGTCACGATTTCGCGTAAGCAATAATGCCGGACGGGTACGAGTTTACCGTCGTCGTGGTGAGCGTTGTTTTTTTGTTTTTTGTTTTTTGGACTGTAATGTGGAGCTGGACAGGTGGGAAGGTGCCAGCATTATGATATGGGCCAGTATTACAGCAAATGCCCGTACTGAACTGATAGTCATCGATGGGTAACCTCAATGCCCAGATACCGGGATGAAATTTTGGAGCCTGTAGTGAGGCCATTTCTGGATGAACATCCGAACATGGCCTTGTTTCAACAGGACAATGCGCGACCTCATGCAGCAAGGGTGATCACCCAGTATCTTAATGACCACTATATTGAGCTCCTGCCATGGCTTGCGTTCAGTCCAGACCTTATAACTCGATCGCCGCATCCGGTTACGTCCTGTGGTGCCCAGAACAGCTCAATAACTTGCCGCTGCTTTAATGGAAGAGTGGCGCGTCCTCCCCCAGGTGACTTTGAGGAGGCTGATTCAGTCCATGCACCGGCTCATCCAAGCGTGCATCACAGCAGAGGGAGGTGATACACCGTACTAATCTGTTGTAATTTAATGTTCATGTGATTTTGTAAATTTCATTCGCTATATACTTTGACATAAAAACTTGCGTTTCTTTTTTTGCCAAGTATAGATGGGTTCAGACAATTTCGTGGGAAGGTTGGTTGTGCACAAACGACGAATTGATTCGAATTTGATGGAGCTGAATCAGGATCCGAGAATCTTTTTAGTAATTATTCGCAATTGAATGATGGGGTCTAAAACTATATATAGCATAATATCTAAAGGTTGTGGATGAGTAGTGACAAAACTTGGTGGTTGAGTTGTTTGGTGACCAGAACGAGCTGATTCGATTCTGGTTCAGATCCAGCCTATCAGTTTGATACAAAACGTAAACTGTTCAGCTTGGTGAAGATATTCACTCGAGTTCTGGTTCGTGCTGTAAAAGCCTTCCTGACTTGTGGTTATTCTTAACCGAGATCTCCATTTCCAGTCATGCCGCCGATCGTCTGACCCGTCTAAAATCTGGAATACAGACAATCAAGTATTATTCTTGCGGAAAGATTCCACTTGCCCTGTCGGGCCAGTTCAGCAGGTGGTTTGCCTGTCTGACGGCGACCTTTACTTGCCCCGTGACGTCAGGTAACCATGAATGGGGAGCCCAGAAGTGGGATTAATTCTTGCATTCTTGTCCTCTCACTGTAGCTTAATGGTAAAGGGTTTACTTTGGAGGCTGAGCCTTGAGACTATGAGCTGAACTCGGGACGTTAGACTTGAGACCGTGCGGTGGCTGTTCTACAGCACTTGGCCTGCTGATACTTGTTCAATTTTGTATTTATCAGGCGTTTATACCTTTGTGGAGGATTCTTCGATTTATTTTTTCACAGTGATGAACGTTTACGAATCGTACATTTTGCGTCTTCGTTTTGTTTCATTGGTTTGTATTAAAAAGAATAAAACAAGTTTTGTTTCATCGCTTCAGCTCTTGTGGAGTATTCCTGAAATAACGTGGTTAGTCATACACAACAACAACAACAACAACAGGCATTTTAAGGCCATTTTCCCTGCAAGAGCGGGGGTTAGCCTTGCGGTCCCCATGACAATCTTCTCCATTTTGCCCTATTTTCTGCATCTCCCCTTGTTAACCCCCTTGCTGGCATTTCTTCTTCGACCATCTTCAGCCAAGTCTTTCTCGGTCTTCCCCGTCCTCTACTTCCTTCCACATTCATTTCCATCACTCTTCTCAACCAGTCACTTTCATCCTTCCTCAACACATGACCAAACTGTTTCTCTTCACAGCATACATCACAGGCTCTATTCCCATCATCTTTCGCAATTCATCATTTGTCTTCCTCTCAACAATACTCCACACATCCACCGAACCATTCGCATTTCCACCCTTTCCAGCCTTCGTTGCTGCTCTACGTTCATTACCATGTCTCGCTCCCATAAATCATGGATTCTTTGGGTTGAACCCAAACCAGGCCTTCCTGTCCAGGCCGGCTGGGTGCTCACACATGCAGCATACACCTTTCAGCTTCAATGACACTCCCCTCATCATCAGCACGCCACTCAGTTCCCGAAACTTCTTCCATGCACATCTCACTCGAGCAACCGTTGCCGAGTCTGATCCACCTTCTCAATTCAGCATGGCTCCTCGGTAACAAAATGTTTTCACACCTTCCAGCTTCACGCCGTCTCCAAGATCCAACTCAACATTTCCTCCATCTGCAGCTCCCTCTGTGCACACCGTACACTTGAATGTAGCTGCCACACTGGTTAATGACCCTCTCAGACCCTCAATGACCCTAACCCCTCAATCCCCTCCTTTACCTCAAATGGCTACACAGTTGACACTGCACGTGACAAAGCCGAATGCCTCAACTCTGTGTTTGCCTCAAAATCTTGTGTCCCAAACCCATCTCTCTCTGTTCCCACCTTACCCAGTCGAACCCAACTGCTCCTGGACTCTGTGTCCTTCTCTCCTGAGAAGGTGAAGAAGTTTTTGTCGAACCTCGACTCTGATTCTGCAACTGGACCAGACGGCATCAGCCCACGGGTCCTAAAATCCTGCTCTGCCGCTCTATCTCACCCTCTCTCTGTTCTTTTCACCATCTCTTTTGCTCAAGGTCATCTGCCAGCATCTTGTAAATCAGCAAACATTAACGGTTTACACAAAAAGGTGCAAAAACAGATCCTTGCAACTACAGACCAATAAGCCTGCTCCCAATTATCAGCAAAGTCATGGAATCTATCATTGCTTCGGATATCAAATCCTTCCTCTTCTCTAATGGCTTGATCTCCAATCATCAATTTGGATTCAGACCAGGTCATTTTACTCTGGACATACTGCTTCTGCTCTCTCAACAATGGATGGAGGTCCTAAATGCCAAACAGGAAATCAGAGCTGTCTCCCTTGACATATCACGTGCCTTCGATACGGTCTGGCACCCAGCTCTGCTCACCAAACTCTCCTCCTATGGTATCCATGGACATCTCCACGCATGGCTTGCGGACTTCCTCTCTGGTCGTAGTCAACGTGTGGCCCTGAATGGATTTCTGTCATCTCCCCTTCCTGTCCAGGCTGGAGTTCCCCAAGGCAGTGTTCTGGGCCCTGTGCCTTTTCTGGTCTTCATCAATGATCTCTCCGACTCTGGAAAATCCTCTATCTTTTTGCTGATGGCTCCACTCTCTGCCGCTCCAATTCCTCTTCCCTCAGATCGGCAGTCTGCAGCCTCCTCACTCTCTGAAGACCTGGAGAAAATCAGACACTGGTCAAACAAGTGGAACATGTCTCAATCCTGACAAATCTCACACTCTTACGATGTCTCCGAAAAGACCGACTGGACAACACTCCCATCTACTTTCTCAACAATCCTCTCCAAGAAGTTCTGTCGCTCAAGCTTTTGGGTCTCACTATCTGCCATGATCTTTTCTGGGAAAACCACATTTCAAATCTGGCCTCCAAAGCCAATCGCCGACTGGGCATCCTCCGTCGTGCGAAGTCCTTCCTTGGCACACCTGAGCTCCTCACCACATACAAGGCTTTCATCCGCAACTCAATGGAATACTGCTCTCCCCTCTGGGGTGTTGCTCCTGCCTCACACCTAGCTCGTCTTCACGCTGTTGAAATCAAAGCATTCAGAATCATTGGAATCTACTGCGATGAAGGTAACTCCAAGGGCCTCTCACTCACTCACTGCAGGCAGGTTGGTGGTCTTTCCGTCTTCTACCGACTCCTCTCTGGCCTTGCCCCCCCCCCCCCAGCTCTCTCTGGGCTCTGTCCCGCAAATATTCCTACAGGTCGCACAAGATCTGCCTGCAACCCTCTTATGGTTAAACTGCCAAAATCAAGACTCTCTGCTCACCTTCATTCCTCTTTTCTCCCGCCTCTGGAAAAAAGCTCCCACACTCTCTTCAATCCCACTCCTCCCTCCAGGTCTTTAAAACAGCTGTTCACCACCATCTCTTATCTTCCCCCATCCAAAACCTTGATCTTTTCTACCCCCGCTAATTTCACCCCAATCCCACTTTTTTGAAATACCAACTTCTGTCCTGGAAGTCCTTGGTGTCCTTGTGTTTTAAACTTCTCCCACCCCCCCCCCCCCTCCCTTCCCACGCCTCCCCCCCCCCCCCTTCCCACGCCTCCTCCCCCAAAGCCCTCTCCCTCCCACACATCTCCCTGCTCTCAAATGTTGTGTTTGTGTGCTTCCCCCTCTCTCCCCATCTTGTCTTCCGCTCCCTCTTTTTATATATTTTGTTTGTCTGGTTGATTTGTTTGTGAAGTAAATGTTAGCTCTTTCACGAGCCTCGATTCAGTATACAAAAAAAAAAAAAAAAATCTCTTATCTTCCCCCATCCAAAACCTTGATCTTTTCTACCCCCGCTAATTCATCCCAGATACATTTTTTTGAAATTCCAACTTCTTTCCTGAAGTCCTTGCAGTGTCCATATGTTTTATACCTCTCCCACCACCCCCCAAGCCCTCTCCCTCCCACAGTTCTCTCGATGTCCCTGCTCTCAAATGTGTTTGTGTCCTTCCCCCTCTCCCCATCTTGTCTACCGCTCCCCTTATTTTGTGTTTTATGTGTCGGTTTGACATTTGGTGTGACTAATGTTAGCTCTTTCGCGAGCCTCGATCTTGTATACTAAAAAAAAGAAGTGTTCGTATGTATTTATGTATTCTCAATTGTACGCCAATCAGAGTTGAGGATCTGGTCACATGACGGGTGATGTGATGTCGTTACAGTGGTGCGACAGCTGACCACACACACCGCCATTTTGAATCCTATGCCGTTCAGGCCGGACATATCGTTGAACCCCTCATGTAACACAATCTGCATGCTCTACCTTTACGTTTTTCATTCAGGGTGAAACACAAATAAACCGATTGTTAAAATGACCATCAAATATCGAAAGGATAGGCTTTATGGGTCTTCCAATCACATAGTACTTATAGGCCTTAGGCTTCAGGCCGCTTCAGACAAATTAGTCCCGGTTTCTTAATACAGCATTATCGTTTTTGTAATAATGTTTTTAATAACAAAAATATACTAAATATAATCGTCACATTGCAATCTTTGTCGTGACTGCAAAGTTACTGGATTGAAGCGGTGTATGGTTGGTTCATTGTTGACTTAAAACATATAGAATAAACCAGTGTCTCTCAATATAGTATTATCGTTTTTGTCATCATAATAATGTTAATAATAAAAAATATACTAAATATAATCATCACATTGCAATCCCTTTGTCATGACTGCAAAGTTACTGGATCGAAGCGGTGTATCGTTGGTTAATTGTTGACTCAAAACATATTGAATAAACCAGTGTCTCAATGCAATCTCTTCACTTCCATGGTAACAAACAGTTTGGAGACTTGGAGTACTTCAAAATAAATTAATACTTACATTATTTGCTCACTGGTATCTCCACCCAGGTCATACTATCATCTCCATCCAGGTCAATCTTCATCCAAGCCCGGCTATGCCAATGTTAGACCTTCGGTCTTGTTTTTATTTATTTATCACAAAACCTCGTTGACATCTCTGCCTTTGGTGATGTATGTCTGTCACGTGGTTGCTTAAATGGTGCATTATGCTGATGAGAATAGCACTCGGTAGAGCACATACCTCCACCAGTCTGTACAGTTTGTTTTCTATCCCTCTGATAGGCCGGATATGGATCCGGAACTGAACCAAAATCTAATCTGCTTGTTTTTGTCATTATCCATATCGTTTTTTGGCCACATTTCTCAATGGTGAAGAATCTCATAAATTAAAAAATTCTCGTATCTGGATCCGGATTCGGATCTTCACCAAAATCTAATAAATTCTTCCTTGTCACACACCCAACCTATCCACCACGTTTTGGCTTAATCCATCCATAACTTTTTGAGATATCCTGTTCACAGACAGACAGGGGTGAAAACATAACCTTCGTCTACCTTGGGTGGCGGAGGTAAAAATGGCTGTAAATTGACGACTTATCTTGAGTATTCCCACAAGAAACCAGCTGCCGTCACTCAGATCCATTCAAGGTGTTTAACAGGTAAATTTGGAGTACGCAGCTTAATAAATGGAAATTTCATAAGAATTGGATGTCCATGTTTGAAGTGTGGAATGGATCATTCAATCTCGGTTTAAATTCAGTTAGGTGTGTACCAAAAGGACTTCATGTTTGATCCAAAGGCAATCTATGTGGACGTGGTAATTGCAGAGTTGGATCACAACCAGAGGAAAGGGAGAAGGCTGATGGAAGAGTATTCTGATGTGTGATGAGACCTGGGTTCAATATTCCACATTTGGGTCAATCAAAGTCACCATGAAGTTCCCATCGAGTCATCTACTATATAAGAGAGCCGTTGATCTGTATGTCATCATTTTTCTCAGAGACGGCTGAACGGATCTTCATTAAACGTTCAGAGGTTCATCAGTGAATGCCTGGGAATGTTTGTGGCAAAAAATTTTTTTTTGAAAAAAACGTTCGTTTTTTTGGATTAAAAAAATCGCTCTATAGTGCCAAAGCCTTTTTGATTAATGACAGCTATTATTATATACAAGTACACATTCACATAAATAAATACAAAACAATTCACAAACATTTGAACACAAATAAATCAAACAATTCCGAAAGTGTATGAAGTTGGTAGTAAGGTTTCTTCTTCTTCCTGAACGACATCATACTTAACTCAGAAACGTGATGAACGGCACATTCATCAGAATATATTCAACAAAAAGGTGAAATAATGATTTGACATTTGTGATGGATTCTGATTTGGATGTAATTGCTTTTCCATTACTTACATTACTCCCTTCTCCATTACATTACTTGCCCTCATTTCAAATATGTTAATGTTTCTTTTTCTCTTGAGCAACTCCAGGTACTCCAGCTATAAACACTTATATACTTTACTCGGGGTACAAATACAATTACAACTTTGTCTGGGAGTAACATAGGTGTTGTGGCCGCGGCCTCATTCTGGGATGCGGGAGACCGGGCGAGGGGCGTAATTCTCTATGTAAATGTGTACCGTGTAGCGCCACCTAGTGATGGTGGCAGAGGGTGTTACAATTTTTCTTTTTACCTGTGCAACACAGGTTATGAAGCACTCTTTGCACGGGGAAAAATTTCCTTTCCTGCCTGTCAAACACCCCCCTCCCCAAAAAGATGTATATGTAGTATATCTTTCCCCTCCCTCTCCCCTCACCTCTCGCACCCCTCCCCCTTACACTCCCCCCACTCCCTTCCTCACCCCCTCTCCTCACCCCCCTCATCCCCCGGTACTTCTGCTAGTCCTTTATACTGAGCACACATCTTGCAGTTTTTTGGTCTATTCGAAAGTCATTTAGCATAAAGAAGCTAACACATCAATGGGATAAGTGTGTACGTGCAGCAGGGATATGGAATCAGACTGTTGGTTGCATCATTGTTGGAAGTGTGGCTGTGCCACTGATGCAGTGCCCTCTGTAGGTTAGAGCTGGAATTTGGCCAGGGTGCCCAAAGGAACGTACCCTATGCGCAGGACACCGCGGAATCTTTATCGTCCACAAGCGTCAGGCTGGCAGACGCCCAGTTTAAGGTACATTTCAGGGACTGGCACACACATTGATGAATCACCCTGCCTGTGGATGCCACTTTAGGGATGGGTCGAGATTTGGACCCAACCTAGACAATTCAGAGGCCAAGACTCGAAGGCATCTTGCCAGCTAACACCTTGATAAGTTGGTGAAGTTTCATCAACCACAAATTTGGGAATTTGGGTTTACATGTATGAGAGGGAATGGGTTTAACTCATCCCATAAATTTCGGAATTCTGGCTTACATCTCAGAGGGAATGGGTTTAACTTTGTCTGGGGGTAACCGTTTGATTACCTTTTTACCATACCATACCATACCATACCTTTTGATTTTTCTGGAATCAAAATCCACATCTACTTTGAACTACCCTTGTGGTTGTGCCAATGCAGTTCTCGATCGCTGCTGGTGTGCTTTTCTATGTTGTAGGTAGTTATTGTATTGTACAAAATACAACAAATGCATTTATAACATTTTATCAATAAAAATTTAATGTTCATTATTTTGATACAAGGTAATACTCCTGGCTCTGGGGGGTTGCTTGTGTACATCTCTCTTCTACGGCCAAACTTTTGATTTTCCTGTTCTATATGTTGAGACCCTTGGAAAAAATCTGGGTAACACTCCCAGATCAAGTACGTTTTTTCTGCACACCCCAATACGTGATTATGACTTGAGGCCAATTAGCCGAAATAGCAAAATTCAGTTTTCATGGAATAATTCAAGAGTAGGCAGCTTTAGATTCAAATGTAACATTTATTTATCATGTTTAGACATAACTAACACATTTTTAGCATGGTTCAATACTATAAACTGTCTTTTTTAGAAAGAAAAACCGTCATTTAGCTTTTTTTTCTCCAAAAATCACTTTCAGTTTGAAAGGCGCTCAAAATCCGATCACCTCTCATACACCCAATTATGTAGATAAAGCAACCAAAATTTGTCAGAAGCTTCCTTATGAAGCCCTTTAATAGGGATAAACATGGGTTTCTTTGTGGCTTATCAGTCTTTCACATTTTATATTTTCAGCATATGGTCCGACCTTGCCGATTTTTACAGCCGTAAAAACGTAACTAATATCCATTTTTTGTTTTTCAGGCGTGGCCGCTGACGATGGAGTCTGTTACTCTCTCAGGACCGCCCGAAGACGGTTTGTTTGATGCGACTAACTGCATCATCTGCCAGAAAAGCGCGGGGGATAAAACTGTGAGCACAACTAATGGTTGCAAAAGCATACGAGAAGCAAGTTACATCCACAATGATCAAGTTTCCAAACGGCTTAAGCTGGTTAAAGGAGATGGGTTTGTTTATCATGTGACCAATGACTGTTACAAAAAATACACCATGACTTCAGTTCTCAATAGGAAAAGGAAGAGTCTCGCTGTATGCCAAGACCTGTCCCGTTCTGAGCAGGAAGAAGATAGAAGTACTCGTTCTAAGGCCGTCCGACATCCACCGAATACAGAGACGTCCACAACAGCCTTACGTCAAGTGAAGTGTATTTTCTGTGACAGTAAATCACACAAACAACAGTACACGAAATATCGCATTAGTGAATCAGGCCGTGCTTCAGCCTTTCTGGCTGCGACAAACTTCTTTCAAGATGATGTGTTCACCCGAACGTGCGACCTTCAAGATGCGCATTCTGTGTTTGGAGCACATCTGTACTACCACAGGGACTGCATGACTAAATACTTGTATAAGTATGACTCTCGTGATAAAGCTTCCAGACCAAAAGTGTCTGAGAAACAGCTTGCTTGGAATCAGGTTGTTAAAGAGTTAGAGCAAGGCCTAAAAGAAGGGAGGGGTTATGAACTTAGTGCTATCAGAGACTCTTTGAACAATATTGATGACAAATGTAACTTTCGTAATAGAGATGTAAAAGTTTTCTTGTTGAACACTTTTGGTAATGAGATTGATTTTACATATCCCAGTTCGTTCAAAAAATCAATGATGGTATTCAGTGTTCCAAAGAAAGTGTTAGCTGAGCGCATTCGTTCCCTTGATCCTGTTCAGGTATGCGCTGGTGTGATTAGGAAGGCTCTAGATGAGTATGATTTTGGCCTTGACGATAGCTTTTGTGATGCGCATGATCTAAAGCATTCCTTGAGCGAGATGAATATCCCTGAACCTGTACTACGTTTTTTCAGTCATTTGTACAATTTCAATCCTGACACATATGCAAAAGCAGCCGAAGCTGTCATGACAGAAAGTGATGAACCAGTTGATGAGGATGAAGAAGATGATGATGACTACGATACCGGTAGCAAGCCATCAGGTAACAGCCTCTCCACACAGCGTTGCAGAAAGATACAATCTGTCTTCCAAGTCATGTACTATATCCATCACTGCGGTAGAAAGAGAACTCCAATGCATATTATGAATGCGGAATCAGTTCATGGTCTTGGGCGTGGTGGCAAAATTGTAACTACAGTTCTAAACCACGGAGGACTAGCAATCAGCTACCCGGAGCTGCGTAGGTACCAACATGACCTTGCCACGTTTACAGCACAGCACAACAACGATCGCGTTTCACTGCCGTCACACTTTGATCCTGGGCAATTCACCTCCGGTGCAATTGACAACTGGGACCATGAGGGGGCAAATGTATCTGAACATGACACTGTGACTGTTCTCTACCAAGACAAACCCCCGTCGTCGACCAGTAAACCAAAGATTTCTGACACGCAGGTCACACATGGTCCACAGTCATTCAGTTTAATATTAAAATGCCAGGTACTGTCTGACTTTCACAAGCCTGCACGCCGTGCTGACATCCCAGCAACTTACAAAGTGGCCGAACTGCCTTACACTTCCTCCGAAGCCGATGCAGCAAAACTGAAGGATATTTATTGGTCCCTCGCACGCTTGAACGTCATGCATGGTGAAGTGTCCATCTACCCCGAGTCACAAACAATGCCATCTTGGAGTGCTAGCAACTCTGTTTGGACGGAGGAGGCCATCCCATTAAAGAATCTTGCATTTGTGCCTGTTCTGCCGCATCCAGTTACAGAGTACGCGACAGTTTATACGGCTATGAAGAACTTTATGGACATTGGTTCTCAGCTGACTCAAAATGAGATACCAATGTATTGTGATGAAGGTGTTTATTGCATCGTCTGTGATATACAACTGCTGAGACCAGAGGAATTCAGGACCCTGGTTCCATGCCTGGGAACGTTTCACTTAGTGAAAACTGTTTTGAAATGTATTGGCAAACTCCTGGATGGAAGTGGCGCGGACATCACATGGTTGCAGGCTGGTGTTTTTGGTCCAACTGTCATCGAGAATTCTGTTCTACATGGAGGTCACTACAGCCGCTGTCTTGAGGGTATGCAGCTCCTTGCTGAAGCCTTTGAACGCCTCCTGTACAAAGAATTCTTCTCCGAGAAAGGCATCGACCAATATACACATGAGCTTGCCATCCTGACGAACCTCCAGTCTAGTGTCAAGGAGAAATGCATCACAGATAGTCAGAAGTATATGGTTCAGTTTGCTGATGCATCAAAAACGTTGGTCGAAGATTTGAACAGATTCATCCAAACACGGTCTGATACCAATGAAAACTTCAAGTTCTGGACTCAGTTCTTGCAAATGATGGATATTGTCCGTGATCTGTTGGGAGCTGATCGTGAAGGGATTTGGGAACTGCATCTTGACGCTGTCCAGCGTGCATTGAACCTGTTTGCGGCATTCGATTGGACCAACTACTTGCGATGGTGTTCTCTCTACCTTGAAGACATGCGACGTCTACCTGAGACTGCACCATCAGTTCATGAACAATTTGCCAAAGGCAATTTTTCAATCAGAGAGATACCCGGCCGATTCACCGCTGTTGGAGGAGACCAGAAATTAGAGCAAAGCATTAACCTTTCATCTAAGTGCAGCGATGGAGTCATTGGACATGCAAAGCAAAAACAGTATGTCGCCCAGTGGGACCTAATATACCATGAAATGATGGCAGTGAAGAACCTACATCGGCAATACAGTGATGTGATTGACAGGACACATGAGACTTACAGCCACCACGAATCATCTCAAGCCACAACGAACCGCAAAGAAGGACATATTCAGGAGATGATGAGATTCATTGAAGAGAAGGGGTCCCCTCTGTCTCTAGACGCTTCCAAAACACTACAAAACTTTGTGACAAAAGAGGTTATGTCCGATGATATAAAAACTGACATGCTCAATGCCTTTTCAAAAGGAAAAGAGAAGTACCTGAAATTCAGAAAGGAAAGGTTTGTCACCAAGACTGAACGAATAAGCAGTACCATTCACCGCACAAACTTGAAGACGATGAAAACTCTTCGAAAGAAGCCACAGAAGACTACCAAGACGACAGTGAAGGAGATGAACATCGCTGAGAGAAACATAGAAATAGCTCGGGAGCGTGGCCTCACCACTGATGATCTCTTAAAGTACGATGTTGTTCCCTCCCCAGTGTTGTTTGATGATGCAGGAATGATGACTAAACCAGCAAAGAGCCAGCTACTGAAGGAGTTGGAGACGCACCTAAAACCGGAAGAATTTACATATAGTCATCGGAAAGACGCATCATTTGTAGTTGACATCATGGCCACAATCCGAAAGGTTAATGTTACGAAACTCTCCAAATTAAATGACCTTCTATCAAATTTCATGTCATTTTCGACCATATATCATCGGTTTGGGCGGACTGACTATGTCTTTGACATGTATTCTGATGACCCATCAGTGAAGGACAGCGAGAGGAAAAGGCGAAGTGACACTCTACCCATCGAATATACTTCAATAGAGCCATCAACACCACTACCTAAGGATATGAACACATTCTGGCCTTCCAACAACAACAAACTTCTCCTTGAAAAACTGATCTACAGCCATGTTCGTTCAAATATTGCAAATACCGGTCAGTACCCAACTGTACTCGGACAGGTGACCAGAGAGAACGAGGATTGGAAATGTATGAAAATGCACAACGGAGATGAGAGCGCACTGGTACACCTTCAATCCACATTTGAAGAGGCGGATCTTCGCATACTCCTTCATGTTTTGGACGCGCTCAAAGAAGGACACAAAATATGTGTTGTCATCTCCAATGATACTGATGTAGTTGTTGCCTTGCTCCACCACATGCCTGTCTTTCTCCAACATGACCTAGAGGAGCTGTGGGTACGAGCTGGAGTTGGAGATAGCACTCGGTATGTGCCCCTTCATACCTTGTTCGAGGGCATCGGATGTCAACTCTGTGCTGTTCTTCCTGCCGTACACAGTCTTACAGGATGTGATATCACTAGCAAAGTTGGGACCAAGAAAGCCGCCTTGAATGCCGAGCCAGAAAAGTTATTGAAGCACTTTGGAGGGTTGCCGACCCTTTCTCAGCCTTTGATCAAGAATGCAGAATCCTACTTGGTCAAAGTACTGAAACCAAAAAGCGATGCGAAGAAATTTTCGAACTTGCGTGCGGAGATCTTCCATCATGTCAAAGGGAGTTCTCATCACAACCTGCCACCAACCAGCCAAGGTCTCCTGCCACATATGAAGCGTAGCTTTTTCAATGCCTGCAATATCATGCATGCTTTGGAGCTTCATCAAGATTCTGAAAATGTGATCGCACTTAAGCCAGAGGATTGTGGTTATACGCATGACAAGGAACAGTTGATACCTGAGACAAAGTGGAAAACTCTAGAATCACATTGGACAGTTGTCTGTTCATGCACTAAGTGTGCCAGGTCAACATGCCCCTGTAGGACCGCCATAGTCAAATGTGTAAATTTTTGTCATTGCAAAAAGGCTTCCCCTGATGCCTGCAAGAATCCTGTCGCTTGATAAAGAGTACATGTATTGAAGTTGCACGGGTGGTAAATGGTGGTAATTGACAGCACGCGCTTCCTTGTTATGACAGTTATATTGGGTTTGTGGACATGTTATGATTTTAATTCATGAATCCTTAAGCTATGTAAGTGTAATAGTTTTGCTTAAGCTGAATTTTGAGCGAAATTTAGTCAACATCATTGCCAGGAGGTGTTTGGCGGCCATTTTGAAATTATGCAAATTAGGTATATTCAAAAGGGGTTGATTATGGTTCCAATGAATAGCTTGCTATCAAAAACCCATACATAGACAGCAAAATCAGCCGAATATCACACTTACTTCTAAAGTTAGACCAATTTAGCCAATTTTGGTTTATACCGCTTTTTGGGGTAGGGGTAACCTTTGTTAACATTTGACCCCACTGTCACTATTCAATATAATGAATCATAAATATGATGCATGGAATTATTAAAGGGCTTCATAAGGAAGCTTCTGACAAATTTTGGTTGCTTTATCTACATAATTGGGTGTATGAGAGGTGATCGGATTTTGAGCGCCTTTCAAACTGAAAGTGATTTTTGGAGAAAAAGAAGCTAAATGACGTGTTTTTTTTCCTAAAAAAGACAGTTTATAGTATTGAACCATGCTAAAAATGTGTTAGTTATGTCTAAACATGATAAATAAATGTTAAATTTGAATCTAAAGCTGCCTACTCTTGAATTATTCCATGAAAACTGAATTTTGCTATTTCGGCTAATTGGCCTCAAGTCATAATCACGTATTGGGGTGTGCAGAAAAAACGTACTTGATCTGGGAGTGTTACCCAGATTTTTTCCAAGGGTCTCAACATATAGAACAGGAAAATCAAAAGTTTTGCCGTAGAAGAGAGATGTACACAAGCAACCCCCCAGAGCCTATACTATAAGGCAAATTAAGCATTGTTTTTAGTGTTTCATAGTGAGGACAACAGCAAATAATAGGACTGCGGGTCCTCAAGGTCACCAGGATCGGGAAGAACAGTCACTCAAATCTCCCGCAGATTCTTCAGACCCTGATTAGTTTATTTATCTCACCTGTAACGAAGTTCAGGTGAGCTTATACGATGGCGCGTTGTCCGTCCGTAAACACTTGAAACTTCTTCTCCGAAACCGCTGATGGGATTGCGACCAAATTTGGCACAAATGAAACTTGTTGTGTTTTGACTAAAGTCTGTTCACTGCATTAAAAAAAATGGGGTTCTAAAGGGGTTTACCGGGGTCAAAGTGGATCCAGGTTTGCCCCCCCCCCCCCCCCGAAATAGGTATTTTTTGTTTGTTTATTTATTTAAAGTCTTATGATTATGTTCGTATGATTATACATGCTGCCCTGTCTTCTAGAAACCATTGAAATTGGTTTAAAATACCTTCAGTTAGTGCAGTTTACTGTTTATTCTACCAGGTGAGCGCCAGGGGTATTGCCCCTATGTTTAATGCCGTGAACAAGCTTTGCGACATCACGGTGATGAAGGTTTTGGGCAGCTTTCATCGAAATTGTGTGTGAAGTTTCGGAGAAGAGAGCCTAACTACTTTGGGAGGGGGGAGGGGGGGTGAAATCCTCCTCTCCGCTGTAGATCCATTTTATGAGCCCAGATTTTGATGTGGAAAATAAACCTTCATTGGGCATCAGATATGAAGCTTATAGCCAAGTTTCGTCAAAATCGTGTGTGTTCTTTCGGGGAAGAAAGCAAAGCAAATACGTATTTTGGCGGGAACAACCCCCTCGTACACTCCTTCAGACCCCGATTTATTTAATACGTGAACAAAGTTTAGTTCATCTTGGTGATGAAGGTTGTGGTCAAGTTTCAACAAACATCACCCACTGGTTGTGTTTCCCCTGGCCCCCTCACCACCCAAGTCTTGCTCTATGGATGCGAGACTTTACCCTCACCAAGAGCAGAGACTGAGACTTAAGCCCTTCGGAACCAAGTCTCTACGGAGAATCCTTGACTATCGCTGGTCGGACTTTGTGTTCAACGAGCAGTTGCTGAGAGAGACTCGGATGAGATTTGTTTCCTGTATGGTCCATGAGCGTCAGCTGAGGCTGTATGGACATGTGGATCGTTTTCTGGACGCTGATGCAGCTCACCAGATACTCTCAGCAAGGGAGCCTCATGAGTGGAGGAGGCCAACGGGCCGACCGGGTGCTTCGTGGTTGCATCAGATTGATCGGTATCTCAAGGAGATCGGGATGGGCCAGGTATCAGCCTGGGGGATGGCCATATGGAGGCCCCTGGAATACCGTCTGAAAGTGGATGCGGTGACGCACTGCTCCGGGGCATGCTCCCATACCTGACCTGAACTGATAAGGTGAAAGTGGTGGACAGCACCCACACAATTGAAGCGTTTTTTACATCCAAATGTACTCAAGGATGGAGGGAAGAAGTTAAAATAGCTCAACAGAAGTGAAGATGTTATAAAAAGCCAGTTAAACTTTGCGAGCCTTAGACTCGTCATGTTTTCTATATATTTATATATATATATATATATATATATATATATATATATATATATATATATACATATATATATATATATATATATATATATATATATATATATATATTGTTGCGGATATGAGATTGGCCTCCATCCATATCCGCTTGTAGATATTCCCCTATTTCCTCCATACTTCCCAACTATCCCCAATCCCCCATTCCCTAGTCCCATTTTCTGTAAACAACACTCTGTAGACCCGACCTCCCCCTATTTCCCCCATTAAATGTCGCATCCAGGTCCACCGCATCTCACGTAGACAACTATAGGACATCTTGCTAGTTATTCTTAGTCTATGTCAGTTAAGGACTCGTTTCCATTAATTGTGACTCTTCGTTGCACCAGAATGTGATTGTATGGCACCGTTAGGAAGTTTAGGACCTCCCAATACCTCCCCGCAGCTCTTCCTCACGGTTCAGCAACAACAACAACAACAGCAACAACAGCGGCGGCGGCGCGGGGAGTGTGCGCCCTCACTCCGGCTTGGTTGGTGGGGGGTGTTGGGAGGGCACCATGCCTTTCCAACGAGCCGCCATCGAGCATGTGCTCGACGGGGTTACCAAGTAGGGGCTCGCTGTCAGCTCCTCGTTAAGGGCGGAGCCCGGTAACCCCCCGCACCCCATAGAAGCGGCGGACCGATCCCATCTGGGGCGGAGCCAACGAGCCGAGGGCGTGTCACTCCCCGCTGAGCATGCGCAGGAAGAGGGAGGTGACGTCAGATGCGCCCTCAGCTTGGAGAGAGAAGGACGCCACCTCCGAGCGCTGCAATACCTCCCCGCATCTCTGGACCGGACCGTGTTTGATTCTGCCCCTGAGCCAAGGTGCACCTTGTGCTATCGACTGCCTGTCCTTCCCTGCCATCAATCCCTGTGTAAGTCAGTCTTGTTCCATTTGTCTGTGGTCTGTCTGGGAGAGATAAGATTGTGTCGAAGTGCCTATCTCTTCTGTGCTTTACCTCTTACCTTGTAATCTACCCCTTTTCTCCACCACCAATTATATCCTCCTCCGGAGGTCTTGAGAACTGTACCCCTTGTGTCGTTTCATTTATCCCAGCCGTTGTGTCCTTTCCATCATTGATTTAGCGTAGCGCGATTCGGCCAACGTTCAAGTGGAATCGGGTGAGTTGGGGGGTAATCGGGTAAACTGTGCGAACACGGCGGCCATTCTGCTCGGCCCATCATAACATCTTAAGCCGTGTCCGTAACAATTGGTGTCGAGGAGTGAGATCGGACCCGAAGCGCGCTTAACGCGCTCAAAATTACAAGTGACCGAAATTTGTTTTGTTGTAAAATAAAAACCCGAATTTTGGAAATTGCGCCATGGCTGGTCAAGGCGATCGAATGCCGGTGGGTGAGCTAGAGGAGGGGTTAGGAGTAACCCAGGATCAGAGGGACGAAGTAGAGGAGAACATTGGCAATGTGGTTGAGGGGGTATCAGGCGTGCAAAATGGCGCCTTTGCGCACGCGGTTACAGCGGCACCCTTTGTACTAACGGTGGAAAACATGCAATCATTTATGGCTGGAATGGAGGCCATTATGAACAAAACGATAAACGGAATGAGGGCCGATAGGGAGGAAATGGAGCAGAGGAACAGAGACCGCAAGTTGGGCGAAAGGGTCCCAGGGGTGCACGAGGAGTTAACGCGGGTCGAGAAGCGCCGGTTGAGCGAAGCGGAGGAAAGCACGGGTACAATGACGGGGGTAGAAATCGCGACACGGGGTTTGGAAAAGCCGGCGACCGATGAGGTAGCGGGTGTTTTATTAAAGCCAACGGTCGTCGAGGTGAACAAAGAAATCATGGGTATAGTTGAAATTGGAGAGACCGGGGACTTAAAGTTAAAAGAGCAACAATCGGAGGAAGGAATGGAAATTGCTCAAAGTCTAAATGCACATCCTGATGCTGTACTCGCTAATCCAAATGGAAGTTTGCAGGTTTTGGTGCAGGGAGGAAGAAGAACCCCGAAGGTGAGACGTGCTGTGTATTGTGCGGGGAGATTTTGTAAGAGGATATTTGGCGACAAAAGAATTTTCGCGCGCTTGGGATCGAGGAAGCATCCGGGCGTTGGTGAAGGGTCCCGTGTGAGTGGAAATGGCACGCTTGTGGAAAAAAAGTGTGCGTCAAGGGGTGAGCGTGTTACGAAGCGTGAGTGTGATACCGGGTGCGAGCGAGAGGGTCCGGTGATGGGAGAGGTGCGAGGTGTGAGTGAGCAAGGTTGTGGTGGTATGGAATGGGTAGCGGGTTGCGGAAGTGTGACCCATGCATCGACACCAACAGGGGTAGTTTTTAGAGGGACAGGGGAGGCACGAGAGCCCCTTGGGGGTAATGTACTGTGGGGGCCCGGCCGGTTCGGCCCCGCGCTGACCCCGCAAGGAGCGACGCACGGGGTCCGGCAGGCGGGCAACGACTCACATACGAGGTGGTCCCACAAGGTCCCACTCGCGCCGTATGACGGTGGGTAAGGGTGGCATCCCTGCCACCCTTTCCATGATGGGGGCAAATGCGCTGTAGATTATGGGGTTGATGGCAGTGAAAACTGGCCCGGGTGGGTTAGGATATTGTGTGTAGGGATCTAGCAAAGATGACATTAGGTAACGTTAAGGTTAGTTAGTGACAAGGATACCTGTAGTGGGGACGTAGTAGCTTAGTGTTTGATAATGACGTGGGAGCGCTGAGTGTAAGGGAAGACGGGGAAGCGCAAGTTTCAGAGGGGAGTAGTTAGATGAGATGATGCTGTGTGAGAACTGGACAGGTGTGTGGAGCAGTGTATGAGTAGTGAGTGTGTGGATCAGCGCGAATGCGCTTGGGGGAGAGAAGGGTGCAGGCGGCACCAAGTATGAGAGCACAGGTGTGCAAGTACAGGTGTGTGGAATACATGGAGTATTGGAATGAGTGGTGTGGAGAGAGTTGGAGTAAGTGGTACGGAGTGGAGTGGATGGTGCGAAGGTGTGAATGGGGGAAGAGTGGACCCCCATCACGAATACCCGGGGCGGGTAGTGTAAGTGTTAGGTAGAGGGTATAGGTAAATTGTGGTTGGATATTGGCATTTGTGGTGCTGTTGCAGAATGGTATTGTGGATGGGTGCATTAGTGTTGTGGAAATGGCTGGGCGTGTAGCCTGTTAGTGTGTGTAGTTGGTTTGGGCACTCCACCACTGTGAGGATGTCGGCCAGGTGAGGCCGCAGGTGGCCTCTGGGAGCCGTTAGTGTCAGTGGGTGCCTGAGGATCCCGGGTGTGGATCGGGCAGCCCGTGCCAGAGAGGGCACTGAGGGGGTGAGAGTGCGAGAGGGCCTTCCCCAGTTAGTTGGGTTAGGGTGAGGAGCAGGTAAGCTCGGGTGGCAACTACAGTGGTGGAGGTGTGCAGGTGGGTAGACCTGCTGGGAGAGCTACACGTCACAGCCCAGAAATTGTGCGAGGGCACCGAGTGATGAATCGGGGGAGTGAGACCCCAAATTGAGAAGCACCACAGTTTGGTCAATGGGAATTGGTTTTTAGAACCCATAGTGTAAGTTGGCCAATGGATTGGCAGGGAAAGACCCCGGGTAATGTAAAGTTGTTAAAGTCATTTAGGAAATAGTTAGGATTGATGAACCTGTCGCACCATACGCAGCCACTTACCTGAGGTAATGATGATGACTCCACACCTGTGTTCCTTTGTTCTGTGTTGCAGGAAGGGAGAATTGCTGTGTGGATTTGTGAGACGCATCACGACGTGGATAAGACATTGGGGTGATTCCATCTCTCCCTCCTTAGGAGGGACTGATGATGAATTGGTGATGGCAAATTTTGATGTTGAATTGGAGATGGCAAATTTTGATGAGAGTTGGAAATGGCAAATTTGATTGGTTAGGAGGGAGAGAAGACGAATTTGGTTTATGGGAAGAACGGGGAAGACAGTAGGGACGTTTGTTGATGTGTAAAGTAGATGTTTATGGGTAGTGTTGTGTTTTGTGGATACAGTAAGGGGTAAGGGAGGGGCAATGTAGGTTACCTGGTGGGGGGGGGGGCGTACGGTAGGAACGTACCTGTCTCACCTGGTTCCCATGTGCCCCTAGTGTGCATTACCTAACATTGCGTGCACTTTTGCACCCTTACCACCTTACTCACTTGTTTTCTTTTGTCTCCCACCTCCGAGGATCTGGCTTTGGGGCGGAGAGAGAGGAGAGAGAGGTGCTGGCTCCGCAGTTGTGGGCCTGTACTTTCGCTGCTTGCTGTTTGGATCGATACACCATATGGACCGCAATTTTTGTGGCCGCCCACAATAAACCGCAGTTCTTTTGCGGGCAAGCACCACCCGTTGATGGACCTGTGGGTCAACGTGGCACCTATGCCATACAGGTGAACCACTTTTAGTTGGCCCCCCTGACGGCCACAATTCAGAAATGGACGCGGTTGGCGCCTTTCTTGATTTCTAAAGAAGCCAGAAGGCCAAGTGCACTCCATGAAGGCAAGACCAGCGGCAGAACATCGGCCGGCTGCGACACCACCGGTGACCATGGACACTTGATTGTGCTTTTGTTTTTATTGAACACTTTATTGGTGCACCGGATGGTGCTGACTGTGCGTATGGGGTGGTGCTTTTGGTGCTTGGACGGGGTGCTCTGCACATTATTAAAGGCCGTAGGGCCACAGGGCACTCGTGGGTTGGTGTATCGATGCTGGCATGCGTGCTCTCTCTCTATGCATAACATCTGCATGTGTTCCTCAAAGAACAGGTCCTGGATCGTAGTGTAAATATCAGTCTTGTATAAATGATGCTCCCTACCGGCTGTATGTTTAGTTTGAGGATTCTTTCCGCGATTCGGTTATCCTGTGGGTGTGTTTCTGTTAGGAGAAGGGTGCAACGTCGCAGGGGGACATATTTACTCATTTGTGAACATCTGTAAAACTGTCGCACTCAGGGTTGAGTTAATAGTCGAGGAAACTACATCTGAGTGCCACACTAACGTAGGTAAAAATTTATCGGGTCATGACGCCCCGAGGTAGAGAAGGGTGCAATGTTGCGGATATGAGGTTGGCCTCCATCCATATCCACTTGTAAATATTCCCCTATTTCCTCCATACTTCCCAACTATCCCCAATCCCCCATTCCCTAGTCCCATTTTCTGTAAACAACACTCTGTAGACCCGACCTCCCCCTATTTCCCCCATTAAATGTCGCATCCAGGTCCACCGCATCTCACGTAGACAACTATAGGACATCTTGCTAGTTATTCTTAGTCTATGTCAGTTAAGGACTCGTTTCCATTAATTGTGACTCTTCGTTGCACCAGAATGTGATTGTATGGCACCGTTAGGAAGTTTAGGACCTCCCAATACCTCCCCGCAGCTCTTCCTCACGGTTCAGCAACAACAACAACAACAACAACAGCAACAACAGCGGCGGCGGCGCGGGGAGTGTGCGCCCTCACTCCGGCTTGGTTGGTGGGGGGTGTTGGGAGGGCACCATGCCTTTCCAACGAGCCGCCATCGAGCATGTGCTCGACGGGGTTACCAAGTAGGGGCTCGCTGTCAGCTCCTCGTCAAGGGCGGAGCCCGGTAACCCCCCGCACCCAATAGAAGCGGCGGACCGATCCCATCTGGGGCGGAGCCAACGAGCCGAGGGCGTGTCACTCCCCGCTGAGCATGCGCAGGAAGAGGGAGGTGACGTCAGATGCGCCCTCAGCTTGGAGAGAGAAGGACGCCACCTCCGAGCGCTGCAATACCTCCCCGCATCTCTGGACCGGACCGTGTTTGATTCTGCCCCTGAGCCAAGGTGCACCTTGTGCTATCGACTGCCTGTCCTTCCCTGCCATCAATCCCTGTGTAAGTCAGTCTTGTTCCGTTTGTCTGTGGTCTGTCTGGGATAGATAAGATTGTGTCTAAGTGCCTATCTCTTCTGTGCTTTACCTCTTACCTTGTAATCTACCCCTTTTCTCCACCATCAATTATATCCTCCTCCGGAGGTCTTGAGAACTGTACCCCTTGTGTCGTTTCATTTATCCCAGCCGTTGTGTCCTTTCCATCATTGATTTAGCGTAGCGCGATTCGGCCAACGTTCAAGTGGTATCGGGTGAGTTGGGGGGTAATCGGGTAAACTGTGCGAACACGGCGGCCATTCCGCTCGGCCCATCATAACATCTTAAGCCGTGTCCGTAACAATATATATATATATATATATATATATATATATATATATATATATATATATATATATATATATATATATATATATATATATATATACATATATATATATATATATATACATATATATATATATATATATACATACATATATATATATATATATATATATATATATATATATATATATATATATATATATATATATATATATACACGTATATATATATATTTTCTGTCAGTTGATTGTTTGTTTGCCATTTGTATTACAGTGTACAAGAAGGTAGAAATAAATAAATGAATGACATGTTTATCTAACCATTTATTCGGGGGAAAATTATTACGGAAGTGTACCAAGCTGTTTTACTTGCAATTTTCAAAGTGCCCTCCCTCGGACGACCGGACTTCTTTGCAGTGGCTACCGACCCTGTTGCTTCAAATTTCTCGACAATCAATCGTATGTTTCTTCCCTGGGGTGGGTTAATATCGAATTCCTGTGCCAAACGGCGTGCCGCCATCGTTGGTTGTTCATTACATTCATTTGTAGTAATGTTTCACGGCCGCAATGCGTCGATTCATTGAAAGGTAATTCATGGTTCAATTTGGTGCAAATTCAGTAACTTTCCAAACTCTCAGCAATAACCTGCAAAACAAAAACAACAAGTACAAAAAGTTTTAATTAAAACAAAAGCCGCGTCGATGTTACACAATGCCTAGATGCAGCTGTGCCTATAACGTCGATGTTATAGGCACAGGACATTCCTGTTGATTCGATTACTTGATGTTATTTTTGTGCAAAGTGAAAATATATCTCGGCAATTTCCCGTGTGTGGCGACGAATTTTTATGTGTGGCGACTGTGAAAAATGAAATGATATATCGAATTTGATTTGAAAGAAAACTGTGTGAGAGAGCAGACACCATGGGCCTACAAAACAGGCCTCAAAGCTATGCGAGTTAATAAAATGGTGGATATTGGTTTATATGAAGCCTCTCCCACAATGGGTGGAGCTTTGAGGTTTTGTCTTCTCTGCAAGAACAACAAGAAGAAGAAGAAGAACCAAGAACAAGAACAACAGCAGAGGGCACTCTATGAGCAGCGTCTGCGACACGGCTAAAAATAAATAAAGAAAATTAATAATCTGCAAGACAATTATTAACAACATGACATCCCAGAAAGAATCTGACAGCCGAAAAAACAGAAATCGGGCGCGGGCGCTACTTTTGACTCACCCTGTATATATTACTTTAAAAATAGTTACTTTAACCAGTTGCAGTCGAATTTAAGATGGGTTATTCATGTAATACTTTTGTAACTTTTTTTGAAAATTGTTCTTGTTTTTGAGATAATTTGAAATATTAATATTTTTCCAACTTTTATTCCTCCGCTGACGAAGTCGCCGGAGGCATTATGTTTTCGAGTTCCCCGTCCGGGCTTAACCTCGTTTTTCTCAGCAACTACATGTCCAATTGAGACGAAACTTTCAGGGTAGGAGTGGCTCCCATGCAGAATGTTTTTATGATAATTGTGACGTCATCGGTCACGTGGTATGGTAGCCATCTTGGATTAAATGCAACTAATAAAAATATTATTTCTCGGAAACCGCTGAATGGAAAAAATTAAAACTTGCCACATTGTCAAATACTCCCAATGGGGAACAAAAGCATGATAATGATGACATTATAGGTGAAGTGGTATACCAGGCAAAAATGTTTTCATCGAATTCCATATCATAAAAATCTGAAATTGCATGCACATGATCATTTGTATTCAATACCCATTTGTATTGAAATGTTAAATTTATGACATCATAGGTCACATGGTTTGGCAGCCATATTGGATTTAACCTAAAACCTTAAAAAAAACATCTTCTCCCAAACCACAAAATCGATTGACTCAAAACTTTACGTGTGTCATTGACGAGGCATGGTGATTAAAAGTTGATCATGAAAACAACATTGGTAACATGGTGTGGCAGCCATAATGGATTAAAGGAAAATATTAAATAATTATATCTCTGAAACCACTCACCTTATCGATGCGAAATTTTACAAATTACATCTAACAGCACTGTTGCATATAGTTTGAAAATGATGATGCCGTAGGTCACGTGGTTTGGCAGCCATCTTGGGTAGAAAAATTAACTTATCCGATCAACACGAAACTTCACAAACATGATCCCCCTACCCATACATATGCAGAGTGTACATTTTTAAGGTCATATGTCATGTGGTGTGGTGAGGTCATATGTCATGTGGTGAGGCAGCTTGAAAGCTGATATTTAAAAAACTCCCTTCTCCGAAACTGCTTCACCGATCGATGTGAAACCTGTCATGGCTGGTGAAAATGTGATACTTGAAAACAGCTAAAGGGATTTAAATTCAAACTTGTTTTGTTTTTAGGACAGTGTACAATGGCATCTGCCTGTTGTGGGACTATGCGGAGGCATATTGGCGACACAGTCGCATTAAACCACCTTTAGAGGCCATTTTTCCCCGCAAGCGGGGGTTGGCCTTTTTTGGGGACTGTGGTTGTTGTTGTTTTTTGGTCCCCTTTTTGAAGAAATGTTTTATGGCCGGATGCCCTTCCTGACGCCAACCCTTTTTGTCGCCTTTTTACGACAACCAGGGAATTACCAGTGAACTGGTACTCAATTTGCCGACCTCGGAAGGATGACAGGCTGAGTCAACCCCCTGGCGTTAATTCAGCGATTGACCGGGATTCGAACCCAGGATCCTAGGATCCTTAGCCCTCACCCTAGCCGCTTGCCCAACACCAGGGCAACACAGTCGCATTGTTCTAGTTTAATATATTGTTACGTTTGTGGGGGTAGGGATGAAATACCATAGTGGAGATAGAAAAGTATAGTTTAGCATGGACCGTGTGACGCGCAGAAGAAGCACCTCAATGTACTAAATAGGGAATCTGTAGAGCATAAGATCGTATATGTGTCTCCATTTGAGGGGTGGATCTATGCTAATTAGTTTGGGCTTAAGGATAATCCCCAGTGTGTAATTGCCCCCATGTGATTTTCCCTCCATTCTTATTTCATCTAAAAAGGGCCGCCATTACAACAACCATAATCGCCGACAGTACCCGGACATTACGACCGGCAAGTACACCCCGCGCAGCTGAACATTCCCGAAGGACGGCGAGGCTCTGTCTCAAAGGATCGTTACTGACAGGCCATGCCACAAGCTTCATCATTGGGCATTAAGCAGGCCATGAGGCCCCGCCACGAAGGGGATGATTCGTCGTGGAGATGGGATGATGTAATGGGACGTCAGGATTGTTCAGGAGTGACATCAGTGAGGGAAAAAGGAGGGTGCGTCACTCCCTCTTGCTTTCTCTGGTTCTGGCAATCGGATCGGGCAGTCGCAAAATTTATCGCTCTCTCGTTCTGGCCTGGGTGGAGGACGGCTGTGCTTCGTGCCGTGTGCGCCTGAGAGACTTATCGGAGCTTTGTGGAGCGTGGAACGACCAGAAGAGGACAGTGTTCCCCAGCAGTGGTGCTCTCAGGACACGCTGTGGCTGCGCGGTGCAATCCGGCCTGGAATTTCGAGGCAGAGGACATTTTACCACCGCTTCACGGCTCAGTGTGCCGTGGGGCGATTCGCGCCATCTTGTCTACTTCCGCGCGGAGACTCAAGGACCATTTACACTCTTCCTCGTCAGAGCAAGGCTGAGTATCGGCTGACTCACCAAACCATCTTTCTTTTCTTTTACTTTTCTCTGTTTATGTAATTGTGTCTAAGTGGGGGCGCCTCAATTAGGAATTGTTCTCCTAGTTTTACCTCAGCCTTCATTTTAATTGGTTTACCATTATTTTCATTAAATCCTTTATTTTTGCATTTCATTCTTGTGTTGTGAATTGTGCTTGTCCCGTATCTGTATTTTTGGATTCGAGGAATAAACCCCGTGGCGGCGGTCCGTTCAGGTAAGGCTTCTGGTCCTTCCCGCACTCGCAAAAAGATAATCCCGCCAAGTTCGGGTATACACCACGGAGTAACAACGTTCTGCTATTTGTCTGAGGCCGGTCGGTGTTTATCTGCCACGGACTTGACAATATTATTATTTTTCGAAAATGTCCATGTCTTTGTTGAAATATATTTTATGCCATACAAAGTGAGTGCAATGGTTTTCTCATGCTATTGGCAGATAAAAGAAGCTTTTAAAACACAAAACTTGTCTTCAATATGGCTCCAAATTTATATTAATGATTATCGTATTTTTAACATTAATATCCGATTTGGGGTTTCAAAAGCTTATTTTACCTGCCAATATAATTTGAAAATGTTAAAAAAAATCAAAAATCGATAAAAATTTAATATTTCAAAACAGGACGATTTTCAAAAAAAAAATTCAACCAGAGGAATGTAAAATTCAAAAAGGGTGAAAACGTCGAAACCTCGTTTATTTTGTGTAAGAAATTTCTAAGAAACCTCAAGTGAGATTTTAGGTTTTCACAGTCCCAGTTGTTAACATCCAGTCTTATCGTTTTCAGGTTTGCCAGCTTGTCAAAAGCCTTGTCTGGAACGCTTCGCAGCTTGTTTAAAGGTCTTCAAATGCCTTTCATGCTCCTGTCTTTATTATACATCAAAACTTACAAAACATTCAAAAAAAGCAGTTAGTCTAGGTTTCTCATATTCAACTGATCAACTGCACATCAACATTAAAATGTGTAAATATAATTACAGGGCTGGCAGGATCGCTTAGATGTACGTACACTTGCCTCTGAGCTGTCTTTCCTGGGTTCGAATCCTGACCCAGCTATAAACTGCCATCCTGGTGTTTCGCAGGTGGGGCGAGGCATCATCCCTCAGATGGACGTTAAACTGGATTTTCCCATCTTCTCGTAATTCTTCCTCTCCTCTTGACCTCATTCTTCCTCCAAGGGTCCCCCTACCCTACTGCTGGTGTGTTCCCCCAAACCCGTTCCATTTTTTTTTGTTCTATTATGTACTTGTTAGCCCGTCCAATGCGCTGCAGGAGACGGGGTTTTGTAAGCACTTCCGTGTGTCTGTCTGTCCTTACGTTACTGACAGGCCATGCCACAAGTCTGTCTGTCTATGCCTGTGTGTGTGTCTGTCCAAGACGTAACATTTTTTAAAACCTTTTAAGCTATTGTCATCAAATTTTCACCAAAGCTTTATTATGATAATATGGAGAAGACAAATTGATAAATTTGTCAAAAGGTTAAAGGTCTAGCGTCACTTAAAATCATCAATTTTCATCCAATTGACCTGAAATTTAAATTTACCATTTGAGTTTTGTCATCAAATTTTCAACAAAGCTTTATTATGATAATATGGAGAAGGCAAATTTATAATATGGTCAAAAGGTCAAAGGTCAGCATCACAAAATCGTCAATTTTCATCCGATTGACCTCAAATTTTATGAATCTGCATATTGGGCCACTGAATTAGTTCACCAATCAAAATCTAGAAGCCGATTGTTTTTTAGATCAAAAGCTCAAGGTTGCGTAAATCACCAATTGTCACCTGATTGACCTGAAATTAAAGAATTTGCATATCGGGTCAATTAATTGGTTTACTAATCCAAAGGTACGAGCCGATTGTTTTTGGATCAAAAGGTCAAGGTTGCATAAAATCATAAATTTTCATTTTGTATTTTTTTTTCGTTATTTTGAACATACAGAAGAGAAGAAGAAGAAGAAGAAGAAGACGTCTGAATACAAACGGACTTGGACGGGCTTTGCATTTTCAGATGCTTTCCAGTTCATTCTGTGTTCTAGCTCTTCCACGAGTCTTGACTTCATATGCCAAAAATGGTGATTGGTTAAGCCTCCACAATATGGAAGTGTTTCTTGTATCAAGGGTACTTTGAATGTATGGAAGAGTTGCTGGTAGAGTGTTAATGGATATAAATGCTCAATTAAGAAATGTGAAATACCAGAGGATTGTGAGATAGCAAATATGTATCCGGAACGGCACTCGTAGAGCACAGTCTCACAGCGCATGCTCATTCTGAACAAAAATACTTTCATTAACTGAACACGCTACTGTTAGGGACCAATGCTATCATTGGGTGTTTCCCAACGCCCTAAATTTAATTATGCACTTGCATCATGTCGCAGGTCAGATATATGAAGTTTCACATTTTTAGACAAGGAATTTGATTCAACCAATTAGGGCTGGAGTACTTCATTGATGGCATCATCATTATCACCCTATATACCCCATGGGGAGTTTATGACATATGCCAAGTTTAGATTTGTTTTGTTGAGTGGTTTTGAAGAAAAAGATGTCCAATTTTTTTCCTTTCATCGAATAATATTCTCAATGGGGACTTGTGGTGGACTTTTTATGTCCTCGGACTCCCCATTGGCTACGCTCGCTGCGCTCAGCTACATCATCTCTTGGCACTGGTCCCTGAGCGTGTTGAGGTCACACCCCAGAAGTCCTGCCTCTAGGTGTGCCATGACACGAGGCCCAAGAAATTGATTTTAAAAAAGGTGGGATGAGAGGAAGTGAAGGGATGTGCAATAGATAAAAATGCAGAGGGATGACAGGAAAACTAGGAACTATATACTAGATGTTAGTTGTGACCGTGCTAATTGGGGAAATTATGACACTATTCCAACATCTATTAAGATATATCTCTCAAATTAATTAATCCCTTCACCCACAAAATCATTGTTGTCACGATATACACAATAATACAAGCACAACAAGAAAAGGAGCAATCAGAGATTGCAAACCCTCACCAGGATGTATTTTCAGTGGTTTTTAAGACTTTTGTGTTAAATGGCGGTTAATATGGCGGCCAAACCACGTACCCGATTACATCATTTTTTTTTTTCTAAACTCATTTATTCCTAGATTATGCTCAAGAAATTTCATCTTGACCGGATGAAGTTTTGTGCTTGTCTGATTATGACGTCATAATGGAAGCACCTATGACATCATCATTAACATATTTTATTCCCCATGGAGAGTTCTTTACAATGAGCCATGTCTCATTTTTTTCTATTCAGCGCTTTCCGAGATATATAGGTGCAAAGTTTTTCGATTTTTCCAAGATGGCGGCCGAACCACGTGACCTATGACGTCATAATTATCAAAAATTATACAGGTGGAGTTGCACCTATGGTGAAAACTTCCTGTCAATCGGACCAACGGTTGCAGAGAAAATCATATTTATTCTGTGCGGACAAACAAACAGACAAACAAACGGAATTAAATGCAATACCCTCTCCTCTGGCGAGAGTAATAAATAAATGTAACTCTCCCTTGAGGCGCAACACACATATAATCACTGAAAGACCCGAGCGGTGTTTGAAAGGACATGACAATTGTCGGGTGGGCCTGCACCTACATACAGTAGGCGGTGTGGAAACCTGGATAATATGGCTGCAGGCGAAGGTGGGAGACCACATAGCAGGCTGAAGGGACGATGACTGGAGATGGATCTACATCCCCAATGGGCTTTTTGGATCGGCTTGCACTGTAGCACAGAAAGGCCGCTGGAGGGAAAACAGCCACCTCCAGCTACAATTGCTTCTTCTTCCTTTCTCATTCAGCAACCACGGAACTGGGACTTTTACCCATCTCTGGCGCAGGCCTCCCACCAATCTCCAACCTGCAGCTTTCCTTCAATCTCCACCTCAAGGCCTTACACCAATCTCTGTTAACACACTCTGACAGAGAGATGCTGGGAGGAGTTAACTCCTGCCCTCCCCAGCTGGTTATTGGGGAAAGGTGACATCAACCCGTCCACTTCCTGGGATCCTTCCCGAGTTTAGAGGAGAACATGTCATGGGGTAAGACATATTTACCAAGATATTTCTAAAAGCACATTGTCCAGACTATTTCACATGGAACATTTTATACATGACTAGCGTGGTAGCCATGCTACGCATGGGTGGGAGGCATGGTGAATGCTTAACTATGAACCAATAAATTCCACATTCCTGTGCCACCTTCAATCGAACATCAGGCATTGACAATGACTTACTCAAAAAACGTATGCAGTCTGAATGGTTCTACACTTAGTCAATGGAGAATCTGCGAATGGAGAATCCGCGAATGTCACGGATGGAAACACTCAAGTCATTTGCTCATTTATTTAAACGCAGAAAGTGTAAGAAGGTGTAAGACCAGAAAGGAGGCGATAGAGGATAGAGATGTTGCCAACCTGGCTGCGGCACAGGCAGACCAGCTTGCTGGGATGAATGATCCCGGTGTGTACCCCGATTTAGAATAGGTACACCGTATCTCTGCGCATCGTAAGAGGCGACTAAGGGTTGGCGTCAGGAAGGGCATCCGGCCATAAAAACATTGCCTCAAATAGGGAACCATGATTATCATGGGGCCCGCAAGGCTAACCCTGGCTCTAGCAGGGAAAAATGGCCTTAAAACGATCATTCTTTCATTCATTTAAACACAATATACATATATTTTCATTCCAAACAACATCATTCCAATCACAAATCAATACTATAGTATTTATATGATAAACTCGTATAATGTTATCAATCCATGCGAATCGTCGTAATCTGTTCACTTCCGGATTCTGAAAAAGAAAAAGAGGCAGAAGAAGAAGAAGACGAAGCCGCAAGCAGGTTGGTGATCTTTCTGTATTCTACCGACTCCTCTCCGGCCTTGCTCCCCCAGCTCTCTCTGTGCTCTGTCCCCCAAATATTCCTGCAGGACGTACAAGATCTACCAGCAACCCTCTTCTGGTGAATGCCAAAATCAAGACTCTGCTCACCTTCACTCCTTCATTCCTCTTTTCTCCTACCTCTGGAACAAACGCCCTCACTCTCTTCAACCCCACTCCTCCCTCCAGGTATTTAAAACAGCTGTTCACCACCATCTCTTATCTTCCCCCATCCAAAACCTTGATCTTTTCCTACCCCCGTTAAAACACTCCAAATTCACCTTTTTCAACCCCCAACTTCTTCCCTGAAATTCCTAGTAGTGTACACTTGTTTTATTCCTTTTCACTCCCCCCCCTCCCCCCCTCCCTCTTCCTCCAGCCCACTCCCTTTCACAGATCTACCGACGTCCTTGTTCTCTTCTGTTGTTGTGCCTGTGTGCTTCCCTCTGTCTCCCCCGCTTGTCTCCTGCTCCCTTCATTGTATGTTTTATGTGTCTCTGTTTGTGTTTTATGTGTTAGCTCTTACACGACCCTCGAATTTGTATACAAAAATAATATTAATAAAAATAAAAAAGTTCCGTAACGATCGCATTTCAAAATCAGAATTTTATTGAGGAATTTTTGAAACCTCCTACCTACCTTACAACATCCGCTGGGATACCAAAATGTTCCACAGGAGGTTTGGTGGAGCGAGCTCCAAAACTGAGGGAGTAGTTTGGGGACAGACAGACACTCCTGTTTTATAATATAGGTAAGAACTTCTAAGAAGTTTTTATTGATAAAATATTATAAATGCATTTGTTGTATTTTGTTTAAAGTTGTTTTCATTGACCTGCAATCGATATTTCTTTATGCTAACGACTGGGACTGTGAAAGTTGTGACATTCTTTACCTTAGCCAGTGGATCAGGGAAAATGTTCAGATTGTTCGAGCACTGCATGGGAATACACAGCAGGGTAACATTTCAAAACTCTCTTCAAAGCAACTACTACAATAGAATACAACACAAGCAGAGTTATTCTGCCTGACAGTAAAGAAAAATATATTGGCAGTGATTAGATGGAGTGAGAGGTTTATCGATGTGTTTTTATAATCTCGAGGGGACACAACAAAGGAACTGAAGGAGATCAGGAAAGATGTATGGATTCGAAATACACACGAGAGAGTTCACAGAACACCTTACCCTCTGCAATATTGAGGTATATAATTCAAATGAAATAAAATATTGATTTTTAAAGGTCGCATGTAAAAAAATTCCAGAAGTTAGGCGCCGATGTTGCAGTATACACCACTTTATACACCACTTTATTTAATATGTCCATGCACTACTGAATGGAAGGGGTTTTAAAGTGGCAAAAACACGACTTGTGTTCTACAGTGTTCAAATATATAATTCAATTGAAATGAAATAGACATTTAAAGGTTGTAGAAAAACAAGACCGATAGTCTAGCAACAGCATAGCCGGGCTTGGATCTGTTGAGTGGAGGATATGCTGTGCCCCTGTCATGTGACCAGATCCTCATCTCTGATTTGTGGATATTTGTGAGTGACAATACATGCATACATACAGACGTACATACAATACATATGTTGCGGATTTGAGAATCCTTTGTTGTAAATATCACCCTCTGCAAATAGTGTAATGATCCTTGTAAATACCTCCGTTAAGTGTAAAGATCAAAGGTCGTCCCCTTAGTTAATCCATCGCGTGCACGTAGAAAATCATAAGCCCTTCTAAATAGTTATTTCTTATTCTATGTAGTTTAAGGCTCTGTTTCCCACTAGTTGACCATGCATTGCACCAAATGACATAAGATAGATCCCTCCGACACCCCCATGGCCTCTTCAAAGTGCCAGTAACTTTGGGTGGGGTTATTGGCATCACCTTCACCCCAAGACTCCATTGCATACGAGGTCATCTCGGAGCAGAAGGTGGGAGGACTCAGCAAAGTGCCAGGAACAAGGCGTGGCTTTGCCAACGCCTCCTCAAGGGGCGGGATCGGTGAGCCCTCGCGACCAATTAAGGCTGAGGCGAGCTCACCGATGGGCGTTTCCAACAGGCCGGCGGCTTGATCGCGACGCGCCTCGTAAAAGGAGATGTGGGGAAGGACTGCGGAGTGAGATGCGGGAGATGCGGCAGATGAACCACACATGAGCGAGGGACCTCCGATGAGCTTTGAGTCCACCGCAGCTTTGAGACCACCGCAGCTTTGAGACCACCGCAGTTTTGACCACCGCAGCTTTGAGCTTTGACAGCAGTTGCGGCCGCGAAGCAACGCCGCCGTGCGAACACGCTTGAGGAGGGTCGGCGGCTGCTCACCTCGAGCCGCGCGATCACACCAACCAGACCCGCATCCTTCCCGCCCTGTGATCCCACCTCCTCGTCCGTCCAGCCATCCACCTCCTGCCATTCATTCCTGTTTCATTCCCCGTGTAAGTCTGATTGTCGTCTGTCCTTTATGTTGTCCCTGGGAATAAGTAAGACTGTATAGGTAAGCTTGTATTGCACTCTGTCTTCCTCTCCTTCTGTCTTTATTTTCGTATTCTTCCTTCTTCCTTGGTTTCTTTGGTCTTGTACATAATAGTTAGTAATAAATCCCTGTTCTTCCTACCTTGCCTTCTTTCCTTTACATCCGTTTCATTTTAGTGATTTCCCCATTGAATACCTGTGGCACGATTTGGCCAACGTTTAGGATCGGGTGTAGTATTGCTAATGGTTCCAGCCGTGGCTGCTAATCCGCTCGGCAAATAACATCTTGTCCGCGGTCTCGAACGAGGTTGCTCACTTGCCTCTCTGGGGGGAGCTGGGCAGCTTCAGGACTCACGTCGGTCAGTCGCAGACAAGGGGATTAATCCCCCCTTGGTAAGGGGAAAAGGGGCCGACGGTGAGATCCGCAACACATACATACAGACGGACAGACAAACGCTGTTGCCGACGGCATTGCCCTATGGGCTACACTGTATAAATATGGCTGCCGAACCATGTGACCGATGACGTCATCAATATTTTTTTCTCAACCGATCTATCCCTAGATCATGGTCAAGAGATTTTCATACTGATCGGATCAAGTGTTCTACTTGTGGATTTATGACGTCATAATGAAGGCACATATGACATCATCATTAACATCTTTTATTCTCCGTGGGGAGTACTTCACAATGAGCCACCTTTCAATTTTTCCCCATGGAGCGGTTTTGGAGATATACAGGTGCAAAATTTTTCGGTTTTTCCAAGATGGCGCTGGTACCACGTAACCTATGGCGTCATAATTGTCATTAAAATTATACAGGAGGAGCACCTATCGTGAAAATTTCATGTCAATTGCACCACGGTTGCAGAGAAAATGAATTTTAAAAGGATAAACCCACACAATGCTGGCGGAAGGGACATACATACATACATACATACGTACATACATACACCGGATGGACAGACAAACGCTGTTCCAAAGACATTGCCCTATGTAAGGATCCAGAAGCTTACCACTGTCGATGCACCACCTTCTTTAACACATTACATTAGTTATGTGTTCCTGTTGTTTGTGTCTTTTATGACGTTCTTAAAAAGAGTAGGTTTACTGTTTGAATGATTTTTGAGTCATATCTCGATCTCGAGCAAAAGAAAAATGGGTAATAAAATGGGTTGTGGTGTCCAGATGTCCATCCGTCCATCCGTTAACTTTTTGCTATTTTTGCTACCCCTCCCTAATCACCCGGCTGATTGTTCTGAAACTTGACACATGGTTATAAAACAGCATTCCACACAATCGCTCCGGCTATATTTCTCGATTCTAGATCATCGGAACTCCCGGGGGGGGGGGGGGGGGGTGAAGGATGGAGGGATTACCCCCTGAAACTTTGGATCCCTACTCATCCATTATTTACCAACGGATTGTTCTGAAACCCGATACAGCCCTCCTGTTTGAGGGTCCGCAGGATCCCTCGTTTTACGGATCAGGGGGTGGGGGTTCCCCCAAATATCACTCTGTAACTCACACCCTCAAGAGATGATCGTCAGCCAACTTGGGGCTGTTTATCAATTCGGTTTGACTGCCAGACAGGCAGACAGAGTTAAAAAAGTATCGCACTCCTCTCTAAGCATGTGTTATCGGGATTGATTCAGAGCCAAACTACTGATAAACTACAGATTAGTTTTCTGATTCATGTTCCGATTTGTGTTCATAATATAACATTCAATTAAAATTAAGTTGTTCCTCAATCATAAACTGATGTTTCTAGACAGACAGACAGAAGTGAACCAAACTCCGCTTTGCATGTGTAGGCGTAAGGTGTGGCCATATGGAGTTGTTCTTCTTGGCTGGTATATTTATTTTATTAAATTTTCCTTGCTACTGTAGTTTAATATCTAGCGATACATTATTGTGTGATTTATGGGGATTTGTGCCATGAGGGTGATAAAATGTAAAATTAAGTTTAGTTGTTGGCCACCGGAAATCGAAAGCACGCTTCCGCCCTGACTGCCGTGGGCGTAGATAGAGAGGTTTTTGGCGCGTTTTCGGGCCCAGCCATTAACGTGGAGTGTGGTCACCGGTGTTGTGTGGATTCGCCTCTTCACCCCCTAAAACCGTTGTCTTTGGGTTCGGTTGTTATTTTGAGTTTGGACTCGAATGACCCTAGGGCTCGTGTGAGCGGTAAATGCGTCACTTTGTATCGATTGATTCAGAGTTATTTAATTATCTCAGAAATCCGTGGGCTCCAGGTGTCTTATTGCCGTTCCGATTGATCTTATTTTTAGCGAAACTGATGATGTGAACCGTATGTTCACTCTTAAAAAGCCGCTCCTTTGTGTTCCTCATCTGCAAAGAACGCACCATTTTCAGTTGTTGAGTTGGTGATCTGTGCGGGCTCGTAATGGTTGTGTAATTACCTTGGCTTAATCATGTTGTGTAGGAATTGGCAAAGCAACCGATAGTAATGTATGGATGCAGCCACGGAGACGCATGTTTTAGCCACAATGATGAGGGTTGGATTATTGGCTACAGTAGTTCGGAGCTATTGATGCTGGCACACGTGTTAATGTCTCGGGGAGATCCGTGGTAACAACCTTTGTGATCTGTATTACATTTCGGCCCCCTCCCCCCTCCCACTCCCCTCCCCCCTCCAAACTCCCCTCCCCCCTCCAAACTCCCCTCCCCCCTCCAAACTCCCCTCCCCCCTCCCACTCCCCCTCCCCCTCCCCCTCCCCTCCCCCCTCGCCCTCCCCTCCCCCCTCCCCCTCCCCTCCCCCCTCCCCCTCCCCTCCCCCCTCTTCCTCCCCCCCCACCCCCTCCCCCTCCCCCACTCCCCCACCCCCCACTCCCTCCCCCTCCCCTCTCCCCCCTCCCCTCCCCTCCCCTCTCCCCCCTCCCCCCTCCCCCCTGATTCTGTATTACATTTCGGTATGCTTGATGTTATTACCCTGCGCTCGCGAAGCGAAAGGCAGGGTAAGCATTCGCTACGTACGTACGTACATACGTGCGTGTCTACATTTAAAAAAATCATTTTCTCGGCAACCGTTGGTCCGATTGACATGAAATTTTCACCATAGCAGGCGAGCCTCAATTCAGTATACAAAAAAAAAAAAAACTCCTGTATAATATTTTAGTGAATATTATGACGTCACAGGTCACGTGGTATCGCGCCATCTTGGAAAAAGCAAAAAACTTTGCACCTCTATATCTCAAAAACCGCTGCACATAAATAATAGAGACAGGTCTCATTGCAAAGAACTCTCCATGCGGAATAACATATGTGAATGATGACGTCATAGGTGCCACCGTTATGAAGTCATAATTCGACACGTAAAAAACTTTATCCGATCAGGAAGAGATTTATTGAGCATCTTCTCGGTATAAATTGATGCAGAAATAAAATTATAATGACGTCGTATGTCACGTGGTTCGGACGCCATATTGTTTTGAGTGAAAAACCATTAAAATCCAATTTTCTCCTGGATGACTGAACAGATCGAGGCCAAACTTTGCAGGCAAAAATCGCATACCATGACGAACAGAAAATTCAGCGGGCATGACGGCATGCATCACATGGTTTCGGAGTTATCACCGTTTTTAAGCACAAACTTTTAAAACCTAGCTCCTCCCTCATTTTTGATCTTATCGAGGGGAAACTTCACAGATGGGTTCAGCATATCAGTCTACTAAAATGACCTTTGGAATTTGCGATAGGTCACGTGGTTTGGCAAATATCGTTAATTAAACGAAAATATAAGAAATTTATAACTCTTGAACCACTTCATTGATCGACGTTAAACTTTATGTTATAGTAGAGGTAATGAAGTGTAACATGTTTGCAAAATTTCAAGATGATTGGATGTACGGTCTGGAAGCTAGATGTTGTTATTGCGTGAAGAAGAAGAGTCTTCTAGAGTGGGCAAGGAATTAATTATCACACTGCACATCACGAGCAGGCAAAGTACGGAGCGACCTCACGGGGTCATTTTGACCTCAAATAAAATTCTGATTTTAGATTGGTCAATCGCTGAGGTATATTAACAACAACAACAGGCATTTTAAGGCCATTTTCCCTGCAAGAGCGGGGGTTAGCCTTGCGGTCCCCATGACAATGATCTCCATTTTGCCCTATTTTCTGCATCTCCCCTTGTTAACCCCCTTGCCCACATTTCTTCTTCCACCATCTTTAGCCAAGTCTTTCTCGGCCTTCCCCGTCCTCTACTTCCTTCTACATTCATTTCCATCGCTCTTCTCAACCAGTCACTTACATCCTTCCTCAACACATGACCAAACCATCTCAACCTGTTCCTCTTCACAGCATCAATCACAGGCTCTATTCCCATCATCTTTCGCAATTCATCCTTTGTCTTCCTCTCTCTCAACGATACTCCACACATCCACCGAACCATTCGCATTTCCACTCTTTCCAGCCTTCGTTGCTGCTCTACGTTCATTACCCATGTCTCGCTCCCATAAATCATAACACTTCTCACACATGCAGCAGACACCTTTCCCTTCAGCTTCAATGACACTCCCCTCCTCGTCAGCACGCCACTCAGTTCCCGAAACTTCTTCCATGCACATCTCACTCGAGCAACCGTTGCCGAAGCTGATCCACCTTCTCCATTCAGCATGTCTCCTAGGTAACAAAATGTTTTCACACCTTCCAGCTTCACGCCGTCTCCAAGATCCAACTCAACATTTCCTCCATCTGCAGCTCCCTCTGTGCACACCTTACACTTGAATGTAGCTGCCACACTGGTTAATGACCCTCTCAAACCACTACATTTTTGATGAACCCACTCAGCGCAAATTGGACATTGAATGAAATTCACTCCGACACCCTTCCTGCACAAAGCACATGGCCACTTCCCAGTTCTTTCCACCTCACCACATGCTTTACCACTTGCCATCACCTTCGTTTTTCTGAGATTCACCTTCAGACCTTTTGTCTCCATACATTCCTTCCACTTGTTCATCTTCTCCTTCAGTCCATCCATACTTTCTGCAATCAACACCAGATCATCTGCATACAATAACTCCCACGGTAAACCCTCCTTTACGTTCTGAGCCAGCACCTCCATGACAGCTACAAATAGTAGTGGACTTAGTACCGACACCTGATGCACTCCCACCTTCACTTCAAACTCACCACTGTTCCCGTCCTTCGTCCTTACAGCTGTGCGCGCTCTTTTGTACATTGCCATCACTACTCTGATCAACCATTACTCCACTCCTAACTTCCTCAATGCCCATGTCACTACTTGACGTGGAACCCTATTGAATGCTTTCTCCAGATCAACAAACCCAAGAAACAACTTCTTCCTCTTCTCCATATACTTCTCCTGCAACTGCCTCACAATAAAGAGCATGTCTCTCGTTCCTCTTCCTGGCATAAATCCAAACTGCATTTCGTCAATCTTCACTTTCTTCCTTATCCTCCTCTCCAACACCCTTTCCAATACGTTCATTCCATGCTCCAATAACTTTATCACTCGGTATGAGCCACACTCCAGAGGGTCACCTTTCCCCTTGTATAGAGGGACGAGGGTACTCAGTTCCCAAACCACTGGAATGCGGCCTTCTTTCACCACCAGATTACAGATCTCTGTCATTCTCTTCACACCTCAACTTCCTGCTGCCTTCAACATATCTCCCACAACTCCCGTTGGCCCTCCCGCTTTTCTACTCTTTCTACACAACTCCCTTTTCTACTTTTCTACGCTGAGGTATAATAACACACGACCAAAACAGATTTGGCGAAATTCCGACGATTTTTGACGAAAATATAACATTTGTGTTTGAATTTCAGTAAAGTAAAGTGTGTGCCATGTCAGCATTTTAAAAATTGGAACGTGGCTCATTGTAAATAACTCCATATGGGGAATAGGTGTTTTTAACGATGACGTCATTGGTGCCATAATTATGACGTCATAATTTGTGTGGACAACGCTTAGTCTGATCAGTTTGAAATTTATTGAGCATGATCTATGCAACAATTATTTAGAGAATATAAATGTATGATGTCATCGCTCACGTGGTCTGGCAGCTATATTGGATCCAAAAAAAAGAGACGTTCAAAAATAGAAGAGTTGGCTCACACCAAGTTGACTGCGCAGGGTAAGTATTGTATGAATACCATCTAGTTGGTTGAAGTATTACATGATTATTGTTGATACATGTTAGTGTATCAAAATGTATTGCTGACTAAAGAGGTTAATTGTTATTAATCATTATTTATCTGATTATTGTTCCTATTGTATTTACAGCATGTTTCTGCCCCTTTTTTATGTTGTGTTCCCTTCAAACCAAAACATTCATGAAACGATTGGAAGAAGACCTCGAGTTGGTGTGCAAGTTGCAGCGGCTACATATGTGCTGGGTAAATATACACAGCGTTCCAGACCTTAATGTAACTATATTCCCCTCTTGACTCCCCCTCGACCCCCCCCCCCCCTCTCTCCCCCAACAACAACAAAAAAACGTAATTGCATACAGTGCCTTCAGAAAGTATTCACACCCCTTGACTTTTACACATTTTGTTGCGTTTCAGCCTGAATTTAAAATGGATTACATCGATATTTATTTTCTCACTGAACGACACAGGAAAAGTGCAAGTGGAATTTTTGTTTAAATCTTTTTACAAAATAATTAAAAATGAAAATCTGAAATGTCTTGAGTCAATAAGTATTATACCTGATGTAATAATAAGTAATAATTGAAGACCTGATGCTGGCTCGGTGAGCAGAATTGCTTTTTTCTGAATCTTCATTGTGTATCCTTGAAATCGTTTGGGTGTTAGACTCTGCAGCTGGTTGCTCTCCAGGTTGAGCCATGTGAGCTTGGTTAAACTGTCAAATACTTTTGGTGGGAGATACTTGAGCTGGTTGCTGTTCTCAAGTTGGCAAAAGATTACAGGTCTTTCCTTTCCACAAAGATAGGAATCTGATATAACTAATTAATTTGTCCGAGTCCAAATATTGGGTGTATTGGAGGAGTTAGTGAGTATGTTCATGATGTAGCTTCACAATTTACCTTTCTAAATGGTTAGAACTTGGAATAAATGTTGAATTGTGTAAGCTCTGGATTACTGAGCATGCCACAAAGCAAATCTTTTATATATTAACATGCTTAAGACATTTTATATTTGATTTAATTGCCAGCATCACCCGAAAAAGTGTAAAGAAATTGTTCTTCTGTATTAGGTTTTGGGATTAAACTTCTGTATTAAATTAAACTTCTAAATTAAATTATTAAATTATTAAAATTAAACTTCTGTATTAAACCCTGGTGTTGGGCTAGCGGCTAGGGTGCCGGCTTAGGATCCTTGGATCCTGGGTTCGAATCCCGGTCAATCGCTGAATTAACGCCAGGGGGGTTGACTCAGCCTGTCATCCTTCCGAGGTCGGCTAATTGAGTACCAGTTCACTGGTAATTCCCTGTTTGTCGTTAAAGGCGGCAAAAAGGGTTGGCGTCAGGAAGGGCATCCGGCCGTAAAACATTGCTTCAAAAAGGGGACCAAAAAACAACAACAACCATGGTTCCCGAAAAAGGCCAACCCCCGCTTTGCGGGGGAAAATGGCCTCTAAAGGTGGTTTTTTATTAGGTTTTGGGACTGGAAGGATGGCCTCGGCCCTAGGAGTATGCACACTACAACCGAAGCTATCTAACTTGGGTTGCAGGTAGGGGTGGGCATCCATAGCTAGACTATGAAAAGTGTAACATGGTCCGTGTGTTTCGAGTAGGTTAGATTGCTATGTACTGTATTAGGGACCTGTCAAAATAAGTAGTCTTGTTAACATGCATTGAGGAGGCAGTGAATGTGAATTTAAAGGTAGACAGAGTAAGGTTGTAAAATGTCTGACCTTCAGTAAGGCGAGGCCAGGTGAGGAATTGAATGTTTCACACAGCACATGGAAGTGCTACATGGTTTCCAACTACCGATCGCGATCTGTCTGGCCGGTGTATGCAAGCCATGGCGGCGAGATGTGCTGTGGGGGCCGGACGAGGTAATGGACTTTAATTTTTATTGGGGTCGTCCTGTAGACGAGACGGCCTGGAGGATGGACCTCCCTCAAGGAACGGGCAGCCAAACAAGGGCCCGCATTAGTGAAAGGCAGTCCCGCAGTGCGGATCGGGTGTGAAGAAGAAAGTCAGGCCAAAATATGCAGACAGTCACGGGGACTGGTTCTGGACTGACAGAATGGAAGCTGGACCTTCAGGTAAAAAGCATCTCTCGCCTTACCTCTGCTTGGCTGCCATCTTTTCTCTCCTGGTCTTCCACCGATTCTTGTCCTAGTATTCTTCCACGGTTCTACTACATAAGCTCCTTCTGTCTTCCTCTGAATTGTACCTGCCAGACTGCACGTCCCGAGCAGGACTTTGCCTGTGTGCCAGCGACCTGCATCAACCATCAGTAACCTGAATCACTTCCCCCATGCGAATGTGCGGTCTGGACCAATACAAAGCCAAAATACTGCTACACTACAGGTTCGTTTTCTGATTCGTGTTCCGATTTGTGTTAAAAATGCAACATTCAATTGAAAATAAGTTGTTCCTCAATCACAAACTGACATTTATCGACAGGTAGACAGACAGAAGTGAACCAATTGCTTAACTCCGCTTTTTGCTTCATGTGCGCGGAGTAAAAATACACAGTGTCTCAGGCCTTAATGTAACTATTCCTGCATTGCGCCCCTCTCTCCCCAACAACAACAACAAAAATAAACTTATTGATACAGCTAATGCAAGGAGACCTTTTTCAGTTGGTAATTGAAGATAGGACTAGAGGGCACAGCTTTACATTTTGTAAATACAGAGTTAGAATTGAGTTAAGGCAAGGTTTGTTTTCATTCAGAAAATGCATGGTAATTGGATATGCATGATATGCAAAAAATGCATGGATATGTGGATTCTTTTTTAGCTGCAGAGTCTAAACCAAACGATTTCAAGAATATACAATGAAGACGCAGAAAAAGGCACCACACTGGGCCCTTGCTTGCCCCATTGTTCTTGGTCATGTGAATTGGTATTGTCGGCACCTTAGCGTGCCCCCTCATCCCAGTCTGTGTCGATTGACTGCTTGGTCCGTGCTCTTTATGATAGTGTCTCATCTACCCACTTCCCTGTACTTTTCATAATAACCACCATTATAAATACAAGAGACATCCTTCTGCCTGTTGCCTCTTGTGTGTGTTTTGCTACCCGGTTTTTATCGAATGATCCTTGGGGAACGGTGAATGTAAGTTAGAATAACTGAACGCAATACATTGCACCATTTCGGAAATCTGTGGAGGCATTCACAATTGACCTCCGGCACAGAGGCAAACACGTTAGTGAGCCTCAGATGGACATCTCCCATATCTCCGAAGAGACTGGAGGGATGGGAGATGTCACATCTGAAGCTCACTAACGTATTTGCCTTAGCGTTTGAAGTTGTCTTAGTTGGAATCTTATTATTATTACTCATCATTAAATGGTTATCTTGGTATTCTGCTGTATTTTGTATCACTACAGCATAATCATCGGCAAACAGTACTTTTTTTTTTTTGTATATATAAGATCGAGGCTCGTGGAAGAGCTAACATTGATGACAAAAACAACAAACGGACACATAAAGACATAATAAAGGGAGCGGGAGACAAGATGGGGAGAGAGGGGGAAGCACACAAGTACAACATTTGAGAGCAGGGAGATCTGTGGGAGGGAGAGGGCTTGGGGTGGGGGGGGGGGAGGAGGTGTGGGAAGGGGAGTGGGGGTGAGAGAGGCAAAAACCACATGGACACAGCAAAGACTTCCAGGAAAGAAGTCGGTATTTCAGAAAAGTGGATCTGGGGTGAATTAACGGTGGTAGAAAAGATCAAGGCTTTGGATGGGGGAAGATAGGAGATGGTGGTGAACAGCTGTTTTAAAGACCTGGAGGGAGGAGTGGGATTGAAGAGAGTGAGGGAGTTTGTTCCAGAGGTGGGAGTAAAGAGGAATTAAGGAGTGAAGGTGAGCAGAGAGTCTTGATTTTGGCAATTTCACCATAAGAGCGTTGCTGGCAGATCTTGTGCGACCTGTAGGAATATTTGGGGGACAGAGCACAGACAGGGCTGGGGGGGCAAGGCCGAGAGGAGTCGGTAGAAGACAGAAAGACCACCAATCTGCCTGCGGTGAGTGAGTGAAAGGCCCTCGGAGTTAGCTTCATCGTGGGAGATTCCAATGAATCTGAAAGCTTTGGTTTCAACAGCGTGATACTTCCCTTGCTCTTCTTATTCCTCACTCCACGCACTCCTGTTTCTTTGCGTGAATCACAGTGTGAATTTAAAATGGACTAAATTGAGATTTTTTGTCACTGATTTACACATAACACCCCACAATGTCAAAGTGGAATTGTTTTTTCAGAATTTCTTTTACAAAATAATTAAAAATGAAAAGCTGAAATGTCTCGAATCAATAAGTATTCAACCCCTTTGTTATGACACTCCAAATTGTGCTCGGGTGCATCCAATTAAATCTGATCATCCTAAAGATGTACTACACAGTTCCTTGGTTGAGATGGGAGAACCTACCAGAAGGACAACTGCAGCACTTCACAAATGTCGACTTTATGGGAGAGTGGCCAGACAAAAGCCATTCTTGAGAAAATGGCACCTGACAGTATACCTGAAGTTTGCAAAAAGGTACGAAGAAAGACTGAGAACATGAGGAAAGATATTCTGTGGTCTGATGAAATGAAAATTGAACTATTTGGCTTGAATGCAAGGTGCTACATCTGGTGGAAACCTAGCACAACTCATCACCCATCCAACACCATCCCTACCATGAAGCATGGTGGTGGCAGCATCATGCTATGGGGATGCTTTTAAATGACAGTGACTGGGAGACTTATAAGGATAGAGGGAACAATGACTGGAGCCAAATACAGGCAAATTCTTGAGGAGAACCTGCTTCAGAGTGCAAAATACTTTAGACTGTGGCAAAGATGTACGTTCCAATAGTAGTCCTTGAGCCAACCGGCCATTTTTTGAAGTGAATGCTCCGGGGGGGGGGAGTAATTCTCATTATGATTTTCCATTAGACCAATGTCTCAAGTGTCAGAAAAGGTGTGATGGACATCTGAGAACTGTAGCTTAGTGCCCGGATGGACGCCATCTTTGAAACCACCCAGCTCGAAAATGCCCATTTGGTGGGGTACATTGTTGCACGTGTATCTGGACTTCTATACTAGCTATCGATGTGCGGTTGACGACTAAATATACGTCCGATGTGTACCGTCTAAATAAAAAATAATATGAAGCATTTTGTTTTAGATTAATTATTATAAAAATCAATTATCGAAAAAAAATCATATATTTTTCAATATTTTATTATTAGACTTGTACTTTTTTTAGTGAAACAACACTGGTATGATTTTCCAAATTATGCATTGTGCTACACCGTTTATCTGTCTATAAAAATAACTCAAAAACTAAAACATATCATCCACCACGAGTGTACACAAAAAATATATGAAAAGGCATGCACTTTCCACAAACCGAAACTATGTCAGTTGGAATTTCCCGCCGATAATCAACCCACAGAACCCAGTGCCGAAAGTGACGTCAGTCTATTCTATATCTATATTCTATATTCTATATCTCAGTCTGAGATTTGTTGCGGTGACCTGATTAATTTCTGAGGGGGGGGGGGGGTGGGTGGCTTAAGAACTAAAAGTGAACATGTTAGATGGCGCCACATACAACTCTATTATAGAGTTGTATTGTGGCGCCATCTAACATGTTCACTGACTTGGATGAGTATGTCTATGTAAGCTGGCGAGCTTTTCGGATATCGGAGTAATCTAACGTCAGTCTTTTTGTTCTTTCAGCTGAGATGGCCGGTGTCGAGGCGAAACGGGCGAAGATTGAACCTGAGTCCGGAACGTGCATCCTGTGCAGCAAGAAGTCGCCACTCTCTGAACTAAGCAAGGCAGCGGGCAACAGTTCTTGGAAGACATTGTGTGAGGCAGCCGCAGTTAGAAACTTTTATCCAATTCTAAAACTAGTCCAAGAAGGCGCAGTTGAACTTCCTAATATTCCAATATTATACCATAGGGCTTGTAGATCAGACTTCACTCACAAAAACCACCTAGCTACTTTGACCAATGCAGCTAGAAGTTCTTCAGTTGATACTGGCGATGCGGTGCGACGGCGATCATCACGGGAAGAGACAGGATCAACTTCAACGGTCTACGATGATAAATGCATTTTTTGCCAGCGTGCTTCAAAATTCATAAAAGGCAGTCGTACCCGTGAAACAGTTGTCTTGGCTGTTGAACTTCGAGCAGATAAGACAATAAGAGATGCTGCGACAGCTCGCAATGATGAGAGAGTTTTGGCATTGACTACACGAGATATGGTTGCAGCTGAGGCTCACTACCACTTCTCCTGCTATAGAAACTACACACGGCCCCAAAAACCTCAAGTAGAAACTGACATTGAAGATAATATCGAGAAAAAAGAAATGATACGATGTATATTCAATTTCATTCGCACTGACTTGTTCTTGAACCCGAGGATTGTTCCAATAGTTGATGTTGCAACAGATATCCTGTCTTCAGATACATTTTCAGTTGATGTTCGTGACTCCATCAAGAAGAATCTGCAGCGCACATTACAAAGAGAGTTTGGAGAATCGCTCATCTTCTTCAATGTGAAACACCGTGTATACTTGATGCCCGATAATCTGACAAAGCGAGAGATTGCTGCAGAGTGCGTAAACCTGAAAGCAGAAGTGAAAGCATTTGAACGAACGGACGGTGAAAGTAACATTGTGCGTGCAGCTACTTCACTGCGACACCAGATCAAAGATGCTCATTACAATGAACGTTGGCCGCCTCAGCCAGCAGAACTCACTTCAGATTACGTGAAGATACCAGATTCTCTTCGTGTATTTCTGCATACTTTGATTTGCGGGAGTGGGGGTAGCTCTGCGCGTGCCGACACACTGGTATGGTCGATGGCTCAAGATATCATCAATGCTGTACACCGGGGTACCATCAGAACATCGAAGCATGTCCTACTTCCGTGGGTCATGAAAACGCTCACCGGTAATACAGAGGTCATCAGAATATTGAATCGACTCGGGCACGGATGTTCGTACACAGTTCTGGAAGAAATCGAGACAGCGCTATGCATAGACAAATTAGCAAGTGTGGAGAAAGATACAGTACCACTTCCGTCACATGTGCACCCTTCGGTCCCGACTGTATTAGCATTCGATAACATCGACAGGCTAGAGGAATCGCTGAGTGGTGGCGGAACATCGCATCGCGTCAACGGTATCATCGTCCAACCGAAGTCGCAGTCGTGTTTGCCGCCCCAACCTCCATCGGCAGTATCCAAAGCAGATAAGAAGCGATCTATCCCGTCATCCAGCGATTTAGTTCCAATATACAGCGGTGGGAAACGAGAGGGCCCACCTGCAATCAAGCCTGCAGATCTTTCTGACACTCTTGCAGGCGCAACATCCCTTGCGCAGCGCCGAAATCACGTATGGATTATGACTCGCATGCTGGAACCATGCGACCAGACAATCAGTTCGTGGACTGGTTTCAACATCATGACTAGAGATCGTGTTCAGGTGACGGAAGATGTAGTTGGCTACCTGCCGACTATAAACGCGCCTGCCACAGATATGGCAACAGTGCAAGAAATCCTCAGAGAAGCTCTGAACATCATGTCATCACTTCAGCTTGAGCGTATACCGGTGGTGCTAGACCAGGCACTATTTGCTAAGGCGACCGAAATAGCATGGAAAGATGTCGATCGATATGGAAGAATCGTGCTCATGATGGGGAACTTCCATACCATCTGTAACTTCATGTCGAGCATTGGGAAAATGTTTGGAGATACAGGCCTTCGGGATGTAGCTGTTGAGTCAGGAGTAATCGCTGAAGGTTCCATCAACAGGGTTCTGGAAGGCAAGCAATACAACCGTGCTGTGCGACTCCACAAGTTGATGTACGAGGCACTAATGCGCATCATTTGGAAGGGCTTCCAGGTGTGGATAGAAAGCAATCATCCTGACAAGGAACCCCAGATTCGAAGCACTGACCTCAAAATTCGCAGCATCAAGGAGGATGTTTGCCACGAGACTCTCGCTGCTGCTCTCGATGATGATTCATGTGTACAGAGCTTTGACATGTTCGCGAAATACCTACATTTTCTGCGAACCAAACATGGAGACCTGGCTCGCTTCTGGATGATGTATATTGATATGGTAGAGACCCTGCTGGGGTTGATTCGTGCGGATAGAGAAGGCGACTGGATGCTTCACTTGGCTTGTGTCAGAAGAGTGATCCCTTGGTGTTTCGCAATGAACAAGGTGAACTATGCTAGATATCTACCAGTGTACTATGCACAGATGACGCAACTCCACGAAACATGCCCCGAGTTGTACAGGCATTTCAATCAAGGCTACTTCTCCGTACAGCTTAGACCAGGGAATCCATTTGCCAGAATCGCTGTTGATCAGACAACAGAAGAAACAGTAAACAAAGATACGCAAACAGCTGGAGGAACACGAGGTTTTAGTCTTCGCCAAGGGGCTGTGTCACGATACTATCTAACTGCAGAAAATCGGGCTACTGCACTGAGGCAACTACGAGAAACTATCCTTGTGAATGGCAGCGACACATCTCACGCCAAGCACCCTGACTTGTCTACTTCTCGCATCAAACGTGATGAGTCTGGCATCACAGCTATCTGTGATCTACTGGAAAATGACTGGACCAATCCATTCGCCGATGATCCGTCATGTCTTCTCAGTATATCTACCGGAGCGGCTGCGAGGGAGGACGTTTCTAATGACCTACTCAACACCCTGCAAAAGGGGGAAGCGGCGTATCAAAGCTTCCAGAAACGTCTTGAAGAGGGAACAGGCTTCCATGACACATTGAACAAGCTAAACTTGAAGACCTTTGGTAAGATCAAGCAGAAAGTTGTGAAGGGCACAAACAAGGAGATCGTCCTGAGAGCTGACAGACAACTGTTTGCCACCATGATACTCATCGCCAAGACAAGGAACCTCGACATGCAACTTGTCCTTTGTCACCCACTAGGGCCGTTACCATGGTCTTTGGCAAACGTTGATGGGTCAATGAAAAAAACGAACAAAGCTGCACTTGCGAAACACATGGAAGGTCTTGTGGAACCAGCCGAGAACGTTGACAAGCGAAGTGCAACAATAATTGATGCGATGGCTCTCATACAAAAGATGCATGGCGAGAACGACACGTTCGAAGAACTATCTGACCGCATCCTTGCTGCAGCGCTTCACGCTGGTCAAGGCAGTGAGCGCATCGATGTTGTCTTTGACACATACACAGAAGAATCCATCAAAGCAGCTGAGCGTGTGAACCGCGGTTCAAATGAAGGCATCAGTTTCAGCGAGATCAGACCCACACACAAAATCATGAACTGGCGGCGTCTCCTTGCTTGCAGCCAGACAAAGGAGAAACTGGTTGTGTTTCTGGCGGAGTCGTGGAAACATGAAACAAATCGCGAAAAGCTAGGCAACAGAACACTGTATGTCACCTGTGGTGAAAAATGTCTGGTACTGACCCGCGATAGGTGGAAGTTGGTGCAAGCACTCGAATGTAGCCACGAGGAAGCAGACACGCGTATGTTTCTCCACGCAAAGCACGCCGCTACCCACTACAAGACGATCATCTTAGTGGCAGATGACACCGACGTTCTGATCATCAGTCTTCATCTCAGCAGAACCATCGATAGTCAGCTCTTCATCAGACGAGGAACAAAGGTTCGAGTCAGAATGATCGACGTTGGAAAGTTGGCTGCGGTATTGGGGTCTGGAGTTTGCAGTGCATTGCCAGGGCTTCATGCATGGAGCGGGTGTGACACTGTGAGTGCTCTGGCTAGCCAAGGAAAGATAAAGGCTTTGAAGCTTGTGCAAGCGAATGAGCTGTATCTTCAAGCATTCACAGATCTGGGATCTTCGTGGAATGTACCAACAGACGTCTTCAATAGCATTCAGGCCTTCACGTGTCAGCTGTACGCCAAGAACACGAAGATCGTCGGTGTTAATTCGCTCCGTTATCACATGTTCTGTGCAAAGAAGGGCCAGATCGAATCTGGACAATTGCCGCCTTGTGAAGACTCCTTGATGCAGCATACGCTTAGGGCCAACTATCAGGCGGCTATCTGGCGACGCAGCCTTGAAAACCTACCAGACGTCCCAACACCATCAGCAGGACATGGTTGGGAACTCGATGATGGCGGTTCGCTCACAATCCGATGGATGGCGGGTCTACCAGCTCCAGATGTCGTCTTGAATCTCATCTCATGCACATGCAGAAGGACGTGTCGACCGTCAGATTGCTCCTGCATACTGAATGGGTTGAAGTGCACTGTTGTGTGTAAGCTGCAGGGATGCTCCAACATGGTGCAGGATGATGCTATCGTGGCTCAGGATGCCAATGACTCTGATGGCGACTCTGATGATTAACTTTGTGTGCACTGTATATTGTATAGCATATGTTGTTCTCTATTATAATGCAGGCCAAATTGCCTGAAAATCTTTATAGACAGATAAACGGTTTAGCAAAATGTATAATTTGGAAGATCATACCGGTGTTATTTGACTAAAACATGACATGTTCAATGATACCTCCGCTTGCTTATTAGGAATATACATCGTATGGTGTTAAAATCAGCTCCATACGTCTTTCCAAACTCTAGTAATGAATAATTAATATAATTGGCGGCCATTTTGAAATCCAAGATGGCCACCAAAGTGCAGATTTCCTATGTAACAATTTCCGCCTGCTTATTAGATATCGTATGGTGTTAAAATCCTCTCCGTACGACATTCCTAACTTGCGTTATCGTCAGAATAGATAATGCCAGCGGCGGCCTAAGTCATTTTATGCCTCTTTACATTTATTTGTTGTAAACTCGTGGTGGATGATATGTTTTAGTTTTTGAGTTATTTTTATAGACAGATAAACGGTGTAGCACAATGCATAATTTGGAAAATCATACCAGTGTTGTTTCACTAAAAAAAGTACAAGTCTAATAATAAAATATTGAAAAATATATGATTTTTTTTCGATAATTGATTTTTATAATAATTAATCTAAAACAAAATGCTTCATATTATTTTTTATTTAGACGGTGCACATCGGACGTATATTTAGTCGTCAACCGCACATCGATAGCTAGTATAGAAGTCCAGATACACGTGCAACAATGTACCCCACCAAATGGGCATTTTCGAGCTGGGTGGTTTCAAAGATGGCGTCCATCCGGGCACTAAGCTACCGTTCTCAGATGTCCATCACACCTTTTCTGACACTTGAGACATTGGTCTAATGGAAAATCATAATGAGAATTACTCCCCCTGCCGGAGCATTACTTTTGGTCTGGCTCAAGGACTATAGGAGAATGATCCCAAGTATACAGCCAAAGCAACACTGGAATGGCTTCAGAACAAGAACGTGAAAGTCCTTGAGTGGCCCAGCCAAACCCCAGACTTGAATCCCATTGAGTATTTGTGGAAAGAGTTTAAGATTGTTGTTCACTGACGAGTTGAAGATCGTTTTTCTCCCCATCAAACTTCACAGAGCTTGAGCAAATCTGAAAAAAGAATGGGAGAAACTCTCCAAATCAAGATGTGCAAAGCTGATACAGACAGTCATACCCAAGAAGACGCAAAGCTGTAATCGCTGCCAAAGGCGCTTCTATGAGGTATTGACTCAGGGGATTGAATACTTATGTAAATTAGATCTTTGCGTATTTCATTTTCAAGAATTTAGTAAAAATTTGTAAAAACATGTTTTCACTTGTTTTAGAATTTCTAAAAAAAATAAAAATAATTTTTTGGGTCATTATGGGGTATTTGTGTCGATCGGTGACAAAAGTCTCAATTTCATCCATTTTAAATTCAGGCATTAACACAACAAAATGTGAATACGTCAAGGGGTGTGAATACTTTCTGAAGGCACTGTATATCCTCCTACTTTAAATAAGGCAATTCTCTGTGTGCATGTACAGTATGTGTTTGTGCGTCTGGAAATCATAGAGAAAAACAGGGCTGGGCCAATCTCCATCAGATCTTGTATACGTGTTGGTGGTACCCAAGGTCAGGTCATGGACACAAACCAAGTCAGATCATGGGGGCGGGATGATTCACAAATTTTCACCTGTACATGTACCACAGTGCAAGTGGTTTACTGACCCCTGCTGCAGAAGTGGGTGGGGGGGGGGGGGGGGGGGGGAATTATTAGCCACGGGTCAAAATATATTTACCCCATGGCTATTCCTTGAGGGAGAGGTTATTTCTAGTTACTGAAATATTCAATGGGATAACAGAAAGCAAATGAGGCTTCATTCTTATTCTTGTGGTTTATTCCAATGTCACTTGTCTTGGAAAACAACTTTTTGTCCTGGATAACGTGAAATTTGGTATTCCATGGCTGTGCAAACACTTGGCAATTTTATTTTTCATGATAAGGATACTCTTAAAAACATTTTTTTTAAATCTCAAAACAGCATTTTTTATTCTCACCAGCTGCGAAGTGTTCCTGACGAGGCTTTTGACAAACTTTCAAAACTGGAATCGATAGAACTCACTATCAACCGCTGGGACTCTGAAAGTGAAGAAATTCTCTCCTGATGTTTCTCAGATATATCAAAGTGAACAATCATTCACATATAGTCTCATGTACCTGGACAGCCTGGGGTACCTATCTTTCTTTAACTACACTGAATTGTATTTAATGCAGACTTAATTAAATATAATACATTTTAAATTGAATGAAACATTTATACCTTGGATCATAAAAATCGACATCGAAAGTGTTGACATTTTCTCATATCTTTCGGTCCACGTGGTGTTCACCTCGGTCCTAGTTGGTGAATCTGCTGCCCTTTCTCATTGAGCATCCATCATGAGTTTCGACCCTTTTATTTAAAAGCAGAAGAGCTTAGAACCTTCAAGTGTTTTTTGGTGAGAAGTTCGAAACTACTCAGATATTCAAGTGGCAAAGTTACTATGTACCTTGGGATATTGTTGGACTGTATTTTGGAAACAATTTTGAAATTGCCATCGTTAAAAAATACAATTTTAGTTCACCAACTTGCTTACATACTGTAGAATAACATTTTACCGTTTTAGCATTGAAGAGATTCTGCCTTCTCCCCATTGCAACTTCCCACAAAAGTGAAAAACTGTCACAGATATGAACTTTCAAATCACAAGGAAGGAACATGTAGACTTTTCACTCTGCAGCTTGTTGTTATCCAGGTTCAGCAAAGTGAGTTTGGTTAAATTGTCAAATATTTTACTTGGGAGAGACTTGAGCTGATTGGTCATATTCTGCCTTGTATCAAATTGACAAACAATAAACCCATCACCAAATCTTACTCATTACAGTACTTGAGTTTCTCACATTTTGAAAGAAACAATTAATTGTTTTTAAAATATGGTTGACTCACCTGCCCAACTATTCTTTCACAATGATTGATAGATACGATTACACTTGGGGCATATCTACAAATGACCTACAAAGCTAATTGCCGACTTGGCATCCTGCGTCATACAAAGTCCTTCGTTGGCACACCTGAACTCTGATCCACCGACAAGGCCTTCATCCACAGCTTGAATGAGTTCTGGGCTGGCTCCCCTGCCTCGCGCCTTGCTCTGCGAGATACCATGGAAACCAAGACCTTCAAGATTATTGGAATCTCCCTCAATGAGGCTGAGTCTATGGGTCTTTGATTTTTTGATCGAATATTTCAAGACAGCTGGTCTCCACCATCTCAGATCATCCCACATCCATACACATGATCTTTTCTATCCTCGTTAACCCTCTTCAAGTTTGTGTATTTCTGTGTTTCCAGGTTAGTGCACCTACTTCCCCACTCCCTCAACCTCCTCTTCGATTGTTTAAAAGTTGTTTTTATTCCATTTCTGTTTCTTCCCCAGTTTACACTTCCACATCTGTGATTGAGATTTCCCCCCTGCATCCAGCTTGTTCACCCCCTGTGGCGTTTTCCTCCCCTTGATGCGGATCTTTCCCTTGTCCTTTGTTCCCCCAGGTCTCCTTCTATGTTGTCCCTTTACCTGGCCGTTGGAGTGCCCCCTCTCCTATTTCCACTTGTCTCTTCATTCTGTTATGTCCTGCCAGTCCACTCTGTGTTAGATCTCCTTCATGAGCCTCATCTCCATTTCCAAATATCATAACTCAGTTGCATATTCATTTCCGAGTCATACTGAATGATCCTTTCTGTGGATGTCAAACTGAAAACTCATTTGGATCTTTACACTGAGGTTGAAAGACCTTCCAGAGAAATGCAAAATCGTACTTCCTTCAACGGACTTCAATTCATAATAACGGTTAAAACACTGGGATACAAATTAAATTAAAGGTTACATGAAAGGTAATTAATTAATTAAATTTAATAATTGAAGGTTAAATTAAGGACACTTTTTAAAAACGTTTTTATCTCAAAACAGCATTTTTATTCTCACCAGCTGCGAAGTGTTCCTGACGAGGCTTTTGACAAGCTTTCAAAACTGAAAACGATAACACTCACGAGCAACCGCTGGGACTGTGGAAGTGAAGAAATTCTCTCCTGAGGTTTCTCAGATTATCAAAGTGAACAATCGTTCACATGTAGTCTCATGTACCTGGATAGCATAGGGTACCTATCTTTCATTAACTACATTGTATTGCATTTAATGCAGACTGAATTAAATATAATATATTTTAAATAGAATGAAACATTTATACCTTGGATCATAAAACTTGACATCAAAAGTGTTGATATTTTCTTGTCTTTCAGACCAAGTGGTGTTCCTATTGGGTTGGATTGGGATTGGGATTCAGGTCAAACCGATTCACACAAAAGGCCTTGGAAATTGAAAGATGAACAAAAACTTGTTTTCATTTTAATAATCAATATATATATATAAGAATGAATGAATGAATGATTGTTTTAAGGCCATTTTCCCCAGTGTTTTAGACCCGGTGTTTAAAACAAACGTTTTAAGGCCAATGAATTATATTTATATATATATATATATACAGTCACGTGAAAAAGTAAGTACACCCCATGTAAAGTTTTGACTTTTTCAACATATTGTCGGGCAACTCCGATTAACATCAGAGTTGCGGATTGCCGATTACGAGGCTTTAACTCCCGAGGCGGAAGCTCAATAGCGGATTCCAAAATCGAAGCACGCGGAATGGAGGGAAACAGCAAGAGCCCCGCAGCCTTATCTATTAAAACCAAACACCCAGGAAAACTGCATTCAGGAAAATGTACAAAAATAATACAAGGATTTATTCAAATGAAAAAAAAAGGCAGGACAGGAAAATGCGCGCCGATAATAAATATCCTAATCGGGATCCCGCACACCAGACTCAACAACAGGACAAGGGTTGAATTAACGAAAATAACACGTCGTTGAATTGTGATGTGAGCTTATCTGTCCCGTCGTCTTGTCCCCACTTGGCTCCAAGCTCCGCCGCACACCACGAGGTCCCTCGCACCCGCACTACAGCACCGCGAAGGCCCCAGCCAACGCCCACTCAAGGCCCCTCGTCGACCGCCCACGAGGTCCGTGCACCGCTTCAGGCTCCAGAAGCACCGAGCACCGCTCCAAGCACTGAGCACCGCTCCAAGCACCACTCCTCCAACGCACCAAAAGCACCACGCATCCAACGCAGGCCAGCGAGCTCCACACGAGGTCGATCTCCAACACGAGCACAAACTCAGAACCAAGAAGAGTGGCAAAAAGGGGAGAGGGCGCAAATGCGACTGCACGCTATGAGCCAAGTCCAAGTCCGAGCACCGCTTCAAGCCAAGCCCGAGTTCGCTCCAAGCACCACGCGTCCAATGCACCAAAAGCACCACGCGTCTAACGCAGGCTAGCGAAAACCCAAAAACTCGAGCAAGAGCTGGACGTGCAAGAGGACGTGCTGCACAAACAATAACCGGATGTTCTTGTTCTCTCGTTCTCTCGTTCTCTCGTTCTCTCGTTCTCTCTCTCGTTCTCTCGTTCTCTCTCTCGTTCTCTCGTTCTCTCTCTCGTTCTCTCGTTCTCTCGTTCTCTCTCTCGTTCTCTCGTTCTCTCGTTCTCTCTCTCGTTCTCTCTCTCGTTCTCTCGTTCTCTCGTTCTCTCTCTCGTTCTCTCGTTCTCTCGTTCTCTCGTTCTCTCTCTCTCTCTCTCTCTCTCTCTCGTTCTCTCGTTCTCTCGTTCTCTCGTTCTCTCGTTCTCTCGTTCTCTCTCTCTCTCTCTCGTTCTCTCTCTCTATCTCTATCTCTATCTCTATCTCTCTCTCTCTCTCTCTCTCTCTCTCTCTCTCTCTCTCTCTCTCTAGTTCTCTCGTTCTCTCGTTCTCTCTCTCTCTCTCGTTCTCTCTCTCTATCTCTATCTCTATCTCTATCTCTCTCTCTCTCTCTCTCTCTCTCTATCTCTCTCTCCACCCTGATATAACGTGGCCGGTGACGTCAGCCTTGGCACGCTACCAACCAGTGACTTCCACCGAACCTTCCAGCTTCGCGCCTCCCGCACTCGTTGGCTGGAGGTTCGCGCCTAGCACGCTGACCAATCACAGGCCTGTAGCATGGTAATAGCTCGTGCTACTCGATGTTCCTAGGCCGCCGGAGGTGTAGCGGCAGCGGCCATCATCGGCGGTGTCCTGGCCTGGTTTCTTTGCCTGTTCCTTCCGAAGTCATTGTCAGGGAAGGGAATTATTTAATGTTGCGCTAGGGATCTAACTAAGTGTCTATGTGGTCTGCAGTGCCATAATGGACAAAGGTTTGATGATCAGGTTGGACTCACAGGGGCGTTATCTTTAATCCCTAACTACTTAACACTCGAATCTCCTGGTAGATTCACAATTATACACCTTAACCGACAAAACGCCTAAACATGGACTTATTACAGGAAGTGTTCGTTATCGCGACATCTCGAAGCATGTTACCTACTCAGATCTACTCTGCTCTACATTTTGCTCTACTCCCAGACATAACACAGCCCCCCACCTGGAACCGTAGCTCCTGTTAGGTTCACTGCAGGCGCTACCATTCCAGCCTTAACACTTACTGCCTCACACTTAATTAACCGATGAGTTTAATATAGTAATTATATATAGTAATATATATTATAAATTATATGTTATAAATATATGTAGTAATTAACCTAAGCCTGGTGTTGGCTTAGCGGTTAGGGTGCCGGCTTGGGATCCTAGGATCCTGAGTTAGAATCCCGGTCGATTGCTGCATTAACACCAGGGGGGTTGACTCAGCCTGTCATCCTTCCGAGGTCGGCAAATTGAGTACCAGCTTGCTGGGATGAATGATCCCGGTGTGTACCCCGGTTTAGAATAGGTACACCATATCCTTGCTCATCGTAAGAGGTGACTATGGGTTGGCGTCAGGAAGGGCATCCGGCCATAAAAATTGCCTCAAAAAGGGAACCATGAGTTCATGGGGCCCGCAGGGATAACCCCCGCTTCAGCGGGGAAAAATGGCCTCAAAACGATCATTCATTCATTCATTCACTGAATTAACCAATGAAATAAATCAGGAAGGGCTGTGGGAAGTGAGTCGGACTACCTACCTACACTTCCTTAACATGCTAAACCCCTTAACCATCATGCAATCAAATATGTACATTTTCTTCGTTCCTTCGCTCCTGTGGTGGGAGGAACAAACAACACGCAACACTAACTTAAGGGCCTATCTCATTGGCGGAGACGTCGCCGCGACTGCCGCGACTGATCAGTCGCGGCAACTCGGGAGACCAAAAAATGGCTTGCGCTCTCACCAAGGCGACGCCAGGGCGACGTCTACGCCAGGGCGATGATATTCATCACTACTCCTTTCGCTACATTTTTTACATATTTTTGCATATATTTATTTTAATGCAATTAAATATGAATTCAATGCAATTTAAATATACACTCACATGTAGGTAGGGGCTTCTTGATCTCCTAGAAGATGTTCTGCATATCAACAAGGAAGGTTTCAACCGCTGCTTTCTTGTATTGGTTATCTTTGTATCTTGCATACGATTTATCGTAAAATTCCGGATGATCCTCCCAGAAGTCAGCCATTGCCTCTTGATGCCCCTCTTTCCAATCATATTGTTTTCTAGTCGAATCGCCGCTGGAACCATGTTCCTCATCTTCTCTAGCATCAACTGCTGCCTCAGCATCCACAAACTGCGCTGAAGCTGCTACAACTGCTTCATCCTCCTTCTTCTTGCCCTTCCGGCCCCCACTGCCCTTGGGTGGTATGGTGGAAGGACAGTACGACTCTGGAGTTGGAGCTGTCCCCTGGCAAGACAAGATGGTGGGGCCTCTTCCAAGGCAGTACAAGGAGCAGCAACAGTAGCAGGAACAAGTACAAAATGATGAAGACCTTGACCGGATCCTGTACCTGACTTGGACCAGGAGTGAAGGCGTCTCGATGATGCCAGCACGCGCTCAGTCACATGGTCTCTAAAGTGGGTCAAGCAGCGTCAAGCAACGTCGCCACAACGTCTCCTCAGTCTCCTTGGTCTCCAGCAGGTCGCGGAGACGTCTCCCCAGTCACGGACAAAATTAGTCTCCGCGACATCGCCGAAAAATCGAACATGTTTGAATTTCCCGTGACTTCCCGGAGACCCGGCTAGTCTCCAGGAGACGTCGCGGAGACGTCTCCGCAACCAGCGGAGACTCGAGTCGCCACCAGGTCGCCACGCCAATGAGATAGGCCCTTTAACCACAAACTTAGCCACTTACAAAAATTCAAAACTCTAACCTTTGTACATACCCTGGTCTACAGACAGCGTCCCCCGGTGGATGCCACAAGACACAACCTTACCTGCGGGGCCATCCCCAATGCACCCCCCCTAAATTTCCATGGGCCCTGTCCAGGTGTTACAGGTGAGTGACATGGCTCGGTGGATTTCAACCACATTCATTCAACACAAACCCCTTATCCACGCATTCTCAATCCATAAATCATCACTACATTTCAAAAATCAACAAAGCACTTACTTCAATACACCCCCACTGCAGGACCATGGCATTGATGTCATATCATGTGTGTGCATTCCTCAACTAGGCAGCGCACAAAAAGATGGTGGGGGCGCTTCAGGCTGTGGTGCCCGCAGTCCCAAAAACAAGTCAACCGACTTACAAGTTCATTGCCCCCCCCCCCTTTACCTCTTGGCCCCGTCACAGCCCAACAGCCCCTTTCTGCCGTTACCGCGCCGGTGAGGGTCTCAACACACACCAGGCTCCTCCGCGGCCTCCTGCTTCAGCGCAGCAACACAGTCACCGGGGGACTTCCTCACCCCGCGGCGCCCAACCAGACCCTCCACCGATGAGCTCCAATTTCCAGTTACCACCGGCTGCCAGGGGTAATTGCCGCAGAGGGGGGCCGCAGGCATCAATCCTCAGAGCTTGATGTTCCCCACCCACAAGACCCCAAAACACACTTCCTCCCCCGCTGCCATTCAATTCTCCACACAACTCTGCACAATTTCATCGATGGTAGTACAAAAGATGTTTCACAAGTTTTGCCATGGCCTGCCACCATGTGAAATCCCCCAGTTCACAGTTGACCAATACACATTTCCAAAGCACAATCATCACCCCTTACTCATTTCCTCCAATAATCGTCACTCACTCTCCAGTTTCCACTCTCACGACCACATCAAAACACATAACCACAACACAAAAACATACGCCACCCACAAGACACTGTGTGGCCCCCATTCCATCCCCTCACCGACCATGTCATCACTCTCACCCGCCTCCCAACTCCAAATTACATGTCCCAAAATTTCCAAAGCAAGACCTGGAGCCTGGGACAGTACTCCTCAAAACACTCACCTCAAGTGGAGGTAGTTGCAGGTTGGTCAAGCCCAAAGTGCCATCCACCCACAAAATCCCAAAATTTCACATTGGGCCAACCAAATACTTCCAAATTCCACTTTTGTCCCCACTATACTGGCAGGTATGTGGATCCGCATCCAACGGTGATCATCGCTACACAACTACCAGTGGCCACGACAGCTCTGCACCTCTACCGTGCAAGGGTCATCGGGACAAGGTGAGCAGTCAAAACGCCAACATGGCCCATGAGTGTCCATAAGGGTGCGACCCACCATCCATCCTTCGGCCCCTCTGCGAGGAACACAGCTGCACCAGCCCCAGCTGGCCAATGTGGTGAGCACTTGCCAAAAACACACTACCGCACACACTACCTCGGCCCTGGGGGGCACGGTCGCAGTGCGTGGCATCTCTACAGCCACGTCCCCTGCACCTCCCCATCATACCCCAGTCCGACTACACACACAACCTCGGCCCTGGGGGGCACGGTCGCAATGCGTGGCATCCCTACAGCCACGTCCCCTGCACCTCCCCATCATCCCCCAGTCCGACCACAGAACTGCAGCCCCCCCCCAGTGCTTACCCACACTTGACCACAGCAAGGTCCAGTCGACAGCCATGCTCCACCAGGAGACCCACCCAGAAGACATGGTCCACACCCCTCAGACACCCATAGCACCACGTTGACCCTCAACTACACAACTACATCCCCATGACTCCGCGTCCCAAATATTGGCGTAGTCGCCCCCATAACCAGTCGAAGGCTGTGTCCTGCTACCCTGTCAATTTTATCACAGCCTCCAACACTTTGGTCTACCACACCTGGATCAATAATGGCGTCACTAAACAGTGTCCACCATTTCTCTTCACAAAATTCACCCTTAAATTTGCATCTAAACCACAGATTGCCCATGCCAAACATTTTTCACATTTCACCAATCTCAACCAAGGAAAGATGCTTTGCCATACACATGCCAGCCGAGCATGGCCCATATGCTCGGCTCGTTACACATCTCCCGATTCACATCCCCCATGGCTCTTCCCAAACCGAGAGTCCATAAATCATAACGGAACATCTGTGGAAGGTCACTCTCACACCATCACGTTCCACAGATGCCCCAATGGTTGTCCGGCAGGCTATCTCCATCCCTGTCCATTCAGTTTGACCCGCGTCCATAGACCAACACAACATGTCAGGTCACCACATGCTGGCTGTCCCAAAGTCTCAGGGAGAGGGTGTCAGGTCGCATGCCCGGGTGGTCACTACATCAGGCCCATGTTGGCCGTCCGCAGTGCCACCACCAAAGCGCGACCCACAACACCTCCCCCTAGTGGTCCTCAATATTTGCCATCCCAGGCTTGAGAGACCACCTCGGACCCCCCTGAAGGTCTTAACCCCCCAACAGGGTCCGTTGACCCTGTCGGCCCGAGCCACTCGCCCGGCCGGTCCCCCGACGGACAAGGGACACCACACTCCGCCAGACCCCCCGTGGGGCCCAGGTCGTACCATGCCCCCCATGGCTGGACCCCACGTCCAAATCCCGCCAGCTCAGCCCCCCAGCTGGCTGGCATCCCCAAATTTACAAAGGGGCAACTTTTCCCCGAGGCCATCACCAATGACCTCTCCTGGTCCAAATCCCGCAGCCCGGGGACCAACTCCAACCAAGGCTGCTCCAAATCAAATTCCCATTTTAATTTAATTTTAAATTTCTTTTTAGAAATTTTGATTTCCCATCCCAAACCACAGCTGCAGGTAACAACTCCCTCGGGTTGTTCTGCCCCTCCCTGCAGCTGGTCCAAATTCCCTACGGGGACCAAATCTTCGGAGGCTCTATCTCCCGATTCTCCAAGGTCGAAATCCAGCCCAGAGTCAAAACACTCCCCCAGCTGGGTATCCAATTTCAGAGACTCCTGTTCCCAATTGTTGTGCATGGTGAGGGTCCCCACGGTCACCACAGCCACCTCATCGGACCGACTCACCTCATACCCCAAACTCCTTTGGACCTGGTCAAACTCTTCCCCGATGGTACTGTTCAAGGCCTCCAGCCACTGTGTCAATTCATTCTCATCACCCTCCCCCATCAGTTCTGACTCCGACAGGTATTCATCCACGACTACCCAGTCCGGTTCCGTTACACAGACCTCCAATATTCTTACCCCCTCTTGCTCTGAACCACCGCCCTGGCACAGCAAGGATCCAAATGCATCCCCCAGTTGAGGTGTTGTGACATCCACATGGTCCCGACAAACAACCAGGCCACCAGGTGGGAAACATTCCCTGTTACAATTCTCACATTCCTCGCTCACCTGTGCGCATGCCCCATCTACCTGTGCGCACTCTACACTCACCTGTGAGCACTCCCCGTTTACCTGTAGGCATTCCCCATTCACCTCTACACATGCCATTCCCGCTGCAATTCCCAATTTGCCTTCCCCCCTTTCAGATTCAAACCCCGCCACATTTGGCTTCCCCTGTGCCCTGGCGGCACCATTCGTTCGTCCTTCCTTCAATTTACTCGACCAGGCATCCATTTTGTTCATCAGTCCCTCAATTTTTCCTTTAATTTGCCCCTCCAATCGATCACTCATTCCCTTCATTAATTTCATTAAGGCCTGTGTGTCTATGGCGGCCGTCCCTCCGGCGGGGGAAGTTCCAACGCTATCCTCCATTTACCCCATTTCCGGCTCACTCCCTACGCTGACGGAAGCCTCGCTGCGTACCTCCATCTCATCAATCTCCGACATCCGCCTTCCGGAAGATTGTTTCCCGTGCGCGTATTTATTTTAATTCCAGAAACACAATTTAAATTTGACGAAGACGCGATATCGCGCTCCGTATGTCCAATTGACTCTTACATTTCTCCGCCTCGCCTATAAAAAAATTTGTGTTCGAACATTGGGTGCAATGTACGCCTGACCGTGTCGATGTCTCGCCGCGGACAAAAAAATTTGTCCGACGGGTTCGAATCCTACACTCCTGACACCAAATGTCACGCAACTCCGATTAACATCAGAGTTGCGGATTGCCGATTACGAGGCTTTAACTCCCGAGGCGGAAGCTCAATAGCGGATTCCAAAATCTAAGCACGCGGAATGGAGGGAAACGGCAAGAGCCCCGCAGCCTTATCTATTAAAACCAAACACCCAGGAAAACTGCGATCAGGTATACAGTCACGTGAAAAAGTAAGTACACCCCATGAAAAGTTTTGACTTTTTCAACATATTTCAACATACAGCTATTTGATCTTCATTTCAACAATATTGTTAGATAAAGGTGATCTATATTATAATAGCCGTAGATGATTCTGTCTGTCTGTCTGTCTATCTGTTGGGTGTCTGTCCGGGGTGTGGCTTACTCGGTTTGCAGAGTAGCTCCACCCATAGCTCCACCCATTCTGGGAGTGGCTATAAACAAATATCCACCATTTTATTAACTCGCATAGCTTTGAGTCCTGTTTTGTAGGCCCGTGGTGTCTTGCTCTCCCCCAGTTTTATTTCAAATCAAATTCGATAAATCATTTCATTTTTCACAGTCGCTAACATAGTTTTAGACTCGGTTGAAAAAAAACGGGAAGAAAATCCGATGAAAGTTGCCGTTTATAGAACGAAATGAATTCTCAAAGGCCTGTAACTTCAAGGCCATTGAGTCTCTCTCACGCCTTTATCTCCAATCTAACTCACCATATGATTTCATTTTTATCGATGGTTTTACTTTTAGACTCGGTGTCAGCAATAATTGAGAACAATCCACACACGCGGGAAAATGCAGAGATATATTTTTTAAAATCGCGTCATGGTGTATCATACACCGCCTAACATGACACCGCCGGCAATGTGTCGATATATATTAAAAATTCGCTTTTGCTTTTCCGTTATGATATATTACTATTTCGTTTGATGATAGTCGTCACAAAAACGTCAACAATGATGCCGACATATATTTCTTCGTTTTTATTTCATTCAACATATTAGCCGGAAGTAAAATATGTTTCAGGAAATTACCGAGAGATATTTCTTCGTTTTTTTTATTAGTTATGTGCGCATACACTTTAAATAGGTTTATTTGAAATCTTTAATTTTCCACAAACATTCCACACACGCGGGAAAATGCAGAGATATATTTTTTAAAATCGCGTCATGGTGTATCATACACCGCCCAACATGACACCGACGGCAATGTGTCGATATCTATTTTAAATTCGATATATCATTTCATTTTTCACAGTCGCTAACATAGTTTTAGACTCGGTTGAAAAAAAACGAGAAGAAAATCCGATGAAAGTTGCCGTTTATAGAACGAAATGAATTCTCAAATGCCTGTAACTTCAAGGCCATTGAGTCTCTCTCACGCCTTTATCTCCAATCTAACTCACCATATGATTTCATTTTTATCGATGGTTTTAGAGTCGGTGTCAGCAATAATTGAGAACATTCCACACACGCGGGAAAATGCAGATATATTTTTTAAAAACGCGTCATGGTGTATCATACACCGCCTAACATGACACCGACGGCAACGTGTCGATACATATTAAAAATTCGATATATCATTTCATTTTTCACAGTCGCTAACATAGTTTTCGACTCGGTTGAAAAAAAACGGGAAGGAAATCCAATGAAAGTTGCCGTTTATAGAACGAAATGAATTCTCAAACGCCTGTAACTTCAACTTCAAGGCCATTGAGTCTCTCTCACGCCTTTATCTCCAATCTAACTCACCATATGATTTCATTTTTATCGATGGTTTTGGACTCGGTGTCAGCAATAATTGAGAACATTCCACACACGCGGGAAAATGCAGAGATATATTTTTAAAAATCGCGTCATGGTGTATCATACACCGCCCAACATGACACCGACGGCAACGTGTCGATATATATTAAAAATTCGCTTTTGCTTTTCCGTTAAGATATATTACTTTTTCGTTTGATGACAGTCGTCACAAAAACGTCAACAATGATGCCGACATATATTTCTTCGTTTTTATTTAATTCAACATTATTAGCCGGAAGTAAAATATGTTTCAGGAAATTACCGAGAGATATTTCTTCGTTTTTTAAAATTAGTTATGTACGAATACACTTTAAATAGGTTTATTTGAAATCTTTAATTTTCCACAATATAATTTACTTGCCATTTATCATTTGATGATTACGAGACAAATTCCTCTTGAGGATCGTGACAATTCATGCGCTGCGTGGAAACTTCTATTTCCAAAATGAATGAGACGATCGATGAAGAACGCAGACTTGAACAGGATGCAGCAAGAAAACGAATGAGACGGGCGAACGAGTCCATCAACGAACGTCAATGCAAACTTGCGGGGTCACCCGTGGGAATCCCACGGGCATGGATGTGTGTGACATTTCGACATATTGAGTTAGATGCTGCACATTCATTTTTACAAAATGGTTACTGGCAAGTCATCAGATCCAGAAATGGTGTAAAAACCACCGTTTAGAGGCCATTTTTCCCCGCAAAGCGGGGGTTGGCCTTTTCGGGGACCGTGGTAGTTGTTGTTTTTTTGTCCCCTTTTTGAAGCAATGTTTTACGGCCGGATGCCCTTCCTGACGCCAACCCTTTTTGCCGCCTTCAACGACAAACAGGGAATTACCAGTGAACTGGTACTCAATTAGCCGACCTCGGAAGGATGACAGGCTGAGTCAACCCCCCTGGCATTAATTCGGCGATCGACCGAGATTCGAACCCAGGATCCTAAGCCGGCACCCTAGCCGCTAGCCCAACACCAGAAATGGTGTCATGAACACAATTTATTTACGCACAAGCACAAAAGCAAGACGGGCCGATTTCCGATTCCGACGGGCGAGACGGGCCGATTTCCGATTCCGACGGGCCGATTTGGAGCAAGAAAAAGAACGAGACGGGAGAAAAAGGAGAGAAACGAGACGGGGAAAGCCGATTGGAGAGGCGAGTGAGGCGCGATTGGAGAGGAGTGTGAGGCGCGATTGGAGAGGAGTGTGAGGCACGATTGGAGAGGAGTGTGAGGCGTGATTGGAGAGGAGTGTGAGGCACGATTGGAGAGGAGTGATTGGAGGGGAGTGTGAGGCACGATTGGAGAGGAGTGTGAGGCACGATTGGAGAGGAGTGTGAGGCGCGATTGGAGAGGAGTGTGAGGCGCGATTGGAGAGGAGTGTGAGGCGCGATTGGAGAGGCGTGTGAAGGATTGCAGAGGAGAGGAGTGTGAGGGATTGGAGAGGTGAGGGATTGGAAAGGAGAGGGATGTGAGGGTTTGGAGAGGAGAGGAGTGCTAGGTGGAGAGAGGAGAGTGTCAGGTGGAGACAGGAGAGTGTCAGGTGGAGACAGGAGAGTGTCAGGTGGAGAGGAGTGAGGGGTCACATATTATGTGAAATAACTAAATTCACACCATTTCTGGATCTGATGACTTGCCAGTAACCATTTTGTAAAAATGAATGTGCAGCATATAACTCAATATGTCGAAATGTCACACACATCCATGCCCGTGGGATTCCCACGGGTGACCCCGCTAGTATAATATAACAAATATCATGAAACATTTACATTTTGTAGTCCATTGTATAATTTAAATTGACATAAATGCAAATTTCACATGTGGAAAAAGTAAGTACACCCTTGGCTCTAATAGGTGGTATTGCCCCCTTTGGCAGAAACAACCTCAAGTAGGCGTTTCTTATAACTGTCTAACAGTCTCTGACATCAACTGGGAGAAATTTTTGCCCACTCCTCCATGCAGAATTCTTTCAGCTGTGTGATGAATGAAGGGTTTCTTGCATGCACAACTCGTTTCAAATCCCCCCACAACATCTCGATGGGATGTAGATCCGGGCTTTGACTTGGCCATTCCAGAACCCTCCATTTCTTTCTTTTCAGCCATTCCTTGTTGGATTTACTGGTATGTTTAAGGTCATTGTCATGTTGCAAGGTCCACCTTTGGTTGAGCTTCAACTTTCAGACAGATGGCTTCACATTATCCTCAAGCACCCTCTGATACAATGAAGAATTCATAGTGGATTATATGATGGTGAGCTGCCCAGGCCCTGATGCAGCAAAGCTGCCCCAAACCATAATATTTCCACCACCATGCTTTCCAGTTGGTATCAGGTTCTTGTGGTCAAATGCTGTCTTTGGTTTTCGCCAAACATGTCCTCTGGTGCTGTGGCCAAATAGCTCTACCTTTGACTCATCTGTCCAGAGCACATTGTTCCAGAATGGTGGTCTTTGCCTAGGTGTTCATTGGCAAACTTTAGTTTTGCCCTGATGTTCTTTCTGGACAGCAAAGGTTTCCTCATGGCACACCTCCCATGTCGATCAAATGTGTGCAGCCTCTTTCTAATGGTAGACTCGTGCACTTTGACATCAACAGTGGCAAGAGCTACCTGGAGGTACCGTGATGACATTCTGGGGTTCTTCGAGACTTCTTTCAGCATCTTGCGGTCTGCTCTCGGGCTGCACTTGCTGGGGCGGCCTGGCCTGATCAAGTTGGCAGTTGTTTGGAATCTTCTCCACTTGTAGATGATCTTCCGGACAGTCGAATGATTGACTTCAAATTGTTTGGAGATCTTTTTAAATCCCTTCCCAGACTCGTAGGCATGTATAACCTTCTTTCTGAAGGCCTCAGAGAGCTCTTTTGACCTAGGCATGGTGACGCCGCACACTTCAACAACAAAGAGCAAACCAAACGAATTGTCTGAGGTTTAAATAAGACAGGTTCCTCCAAGATCCTCTCTAACGATGTTCTAATCATTTGCACCTGAGCTGGTGCACCTGATTCTAATTTTAGGGATTTGAAGTTGTGATAAATGTAGGGGTGTACTTACTTTTTCCACATGCGAAATTTGCATTTATGTTTATTTAAATTATACAATGGACAACAAAATGTAAATGTTTCATGATATTTGTTATATTATATCACCTTTATCTATCAATATTGTTGAAATGAAGATCAAATAGCTGTATGTTGAAATATGTTGAAAAAGTCAAAACTTTACATGGGGTGTACTTACTTTTTCACGTGACTGTATGTACAAAAATAATATAAGGATTTATTCAAATGAAAAAAAAAGGCAGGACAGGAAAATGCTCGCCGATAATATATATCCTAATCAGGATCCCGCACACCAGACTCAACAACAGGACAAGGGATGAATTAACGAAAAGAACACATCGTGTAATTGTGAATTGTGGTGTGAGCTTATCTGTCCTGTCATCTTGTCCCCACTTGGCTCCAAGCTCCGCCGCACACCACGAGATCCCTCGCTCCCGCACTACAGCACCGCGAAGGCCCCAGCCAACGCCCACTCCAGGCCCCTCGTCGACCGCCCACGAGGTTCGTGCACCGCTTCAGGCTCCAGAAGCACCGAGCACCGCTCCAAGCACCAGCACCAAGCACTGCTCCAAGCACCATGCGTCCAATGCACCAAAAGCACCACGCATCCAACGCAGGCCAGCGAGCTCCACACGAGGTCGGTCTCCAACACGAGCACAAACTCAGAACCAAGAAGAATGGCAAAAAGGGGAGAGGGCGCAAGTGCGACTGCACGCGATGAGCCAAGTCCAAGTCCGAGCACCGCTCCACGGCAAGCCCGAGTTCGCTCCAAGCACCATGCGTCCAACGCACCAAAAGCACCACGCGTCCAACGCAGGCTAGCGAAGAACCCAAAAACGAGCAAGAGCTGGACGTGCAAGAGGACGTGCTGCGCAAACAAGAACCGGATGTGCTGTCTCTCTCTCTCTCTCTCTCTCTCTCTCTCTCTCTCTCTGTCTCTCTCTCTCTCTCTCTCTCTCTCTCTCTCTCTCTCTCTGTCTCTGTCTCTGTCTCTGTCTCTCTCTGTCTCTCTGGTGTTGTTCGGCCCGCCCTGATATAACCTGGCCGGTGACGTCAGCCTTGGCACGCTACCAACCAGCGACTTCCACCGAACCTTCCAGCTTCGCGCCTCCCGCACTCGTTGGCTGGAGGTTCGCGCCTAGCACGCTGACCAATCACGAGCCCGTAGCGTGGTAATAGCTCGTGCTACTCGATGTTCCTAGGCCGCCATAGGTGTAGTGGCGGCGGCCATCATCGGCGGTGTCCTGGCCTGGTTTCTTTGCCTGTTCCTTCCGAAGTCATTGTCAGGGAAGGAAATTATTTAATGTTGTGCTAGGGACCTAACTATGTGTCTATGTGGTCTGCAGTGCCATAATGGACAAAGGTTTGATGACCAGGTTGGACTCACAGGGGCATTATCTTTAATCCCTAACTACTTAACACTCGAATCTCCTGGTAGATTCACAATTATACACCTTAACCGACAAAACGCCTAAACATGGACTTATTACAGGAAGTGTTCGTTATCGCGACATCTCGAAGCATGTTACCTACTCAGATCTACTCTGCTCTACATTTTGCTCTTCCCCCAGACATAACAATATTTCAACATACAGCTATTTGATCTTCATTTCAACAATATTGATAGATAAAGGTGATATAATATAACAAATATCATGAAACATTTACATTTTGTAGTCCATTGTATAATTTAAATAAACATAAATGCAAATTTCGCATGTGGAAAAAGTAAGTACACCCTTTGTATACTGAATCGAGGCTCGTGAAAGAGCTAACATTTACTTCACAAACAAATCAACGAGACAAACAAAATATTTAAAAAGCGGGAGCGGAAGACAAGATGGGGAGGGAATGGGGAGCACACAAACACAACATTTGAGAGCAGGGAGATGTGTGGAAGGGAGAGGGCTTGGGGGGAGTAGGCGTGGGAAGGGGGTGGGGGGGGAGGGAGAAGTACAAAACACAAGGACACCAAGGACTTCCAGGACAGAAGTTGGTATTTCAAAAAAGTGCAATTGGGGTGAAATTAGCGGGGGTAGAAAAGATCAAGGTTTTGGATGGGGGAAGATAAGAGATGGTGGTGAACAGCTGTTTTAAAGACCTGGAGGGTGGAGTGGGATTGGAGAGAGTGAGGGAGTTTGTTCCAGAGGCGGGAGAAAAGAGGAATGAAGGAGTGAAGGTGAGCAGAGAGTCTTGATTTTGGCAGTTTAACCATAAGTACACCCTTGGCTCTAATAGGTGGTATTGCCCCCTTTGGCAGAAACAACCTCAGGTTGGCGTTTCTTATAACTGTCTACCAGTCTCTGACATCGACTGGGAGAAATTTTTGCCCACTCCTCCACGCAGAATTATTTCAGCTGTGCAATGTTTGAGGGGTTTCTTGCATGCACAGCTCGTTTCAAATCCCCCCACAACATCTCGATGGGATTTAGAACCGGGATTTGATTTGGCCATTCCAGAACCCTTCATTTCTTTCTTTTCAGCCATTCCTTGGTGGATTTACTGGTATGTTTAGGGTCATTGTCATGTTGCAAAGTCCACCTTCGGTTGAGCTTCTACTTCCGACAGATGGCCTCACATTATCCTCAAGCACCCTCTGGTACAATGAAGAATTCATAGTGGATTCTATGATGGTGAGCTGCCCAGGCCCTGATGCAGCAAAGCTGCCCCAAACCATATTTCCACGACCATGCTTTACAGTTGGTATCAGGTTCTTGTGGTCAAATGCGGCCTTTGGTTTTCGCCAAACATGTCTTCTGGTACTGTGGCCAAATAGCTCTACCTTTGACTCATCTGTCCAGAGCACATTGTTCCAGAAGTGCTGGTCTTTGCCTCGGTGTTCATTGGCAAACTTTAATCTTGCCCTGATGTTCTTTCTGGACAGCAAAGGTTTCCTCCTGGCACACCTCCCATGTAGATCAAATTTGTGCAGCCTCTTTCTAATGGTAGACTTGTGCACTTTGACATCAACAGTGGCAAGAGCTACCTGCAGGTACCGTGATGACATTCTGGGGTTCTTGGAGACTTCTTTCAGCATCTTGCGGTGTGCTCTCGGGCTGAACTTGCTGGGGTGGCCTGGCTTGAACAAGTTGGCAATTGTTTGGAATCTTCTCCACTTGTAGATGATCTTCCGGACAGTCAAATGATTGATTTCAAGTTGTTTGGAGATCTTTTTAAATCCCTTCCCAGACTCGTAGGCATCTCTAACCTTCTTTCTGAAGGCCTCAGAGAGCTCTTTTGATCTAGGCATGGTGACGCCGCACACTTCAACAACAAAGAGCAAACCAAACTAAATGTCTGAGGTTTAAATAAGACAGGTTCCTCCAAGATCCTCTCTAACGATGTTCTAATCATTTGCACCTGAGCTGGTGCACCTGATTCTAATTTTAGGTATTTGAAGTAGTGATAAATGTAGGGGTGTACTTACTTTTTCCAAATGCAAAATTTGCATTTATGTTTATTTAAATTATACAATGGACTACAAAATGTAAATGTTTCATGATATTTGTTATATTATATCACCTTTATCTTTCAATATTGTTGAAATGAAGATCAAATAGCTGTATGTTGAAATATGTTGAAAAAGTCAAAACTTTACATGGGGTGTACTTACTTTTTCACGTGACTGTATATATATATATATTTTATTATTTTCAAAAACAATATGTATGTGTGTATGTACATTACTTCCCCTTACCTTTTGATGAGTCCTCTGATGAAAACATACACAGCTTTGCTAAAAAAATAAAAATTTGAGAATCTAAGCACGTAAAATGGAAAATTGTTCAGTGGCCTTCGCTGGCCTAGTCTACAATGTCATCAAATTAAAGTGGGAATGCAACTTGATCTGATACTTCAGAAACTTAATGTGATACTTCAGAAATTTTAATGTGATACTTCAGAAACTTAATGTGATATTTCCGAAATTGAATGTGATACTTCAGAAATTGAATGTGATACTTCAGAAACTGAATGTGATACTTCAGAAATTTAATATGATACTTCAGAAATATTATGCGATACTTCAGAAATTTAATGTGATGCTTCAGAAATTTAATATGATACTTCAGAAATTGAATGTGATACTTCAGAAATTTAATATGATACTTCAGAAATTTTATGCGATACTTCAGAAATTGAATGTGATACTTCAGAAATTTAATATGATACTTCAGAAATATTATGAGATACTTCAGAAATTTAATGTGATACTTCAGAAACTTCATGTGATACTTCAGAAATTTTATGTGATACTTCAGAAACTTAATGTGATACTTCAGAAATTTAATGTGATACTTCAGAAATTGAATGTGATACTTCAGAAATTTAATGTGATATTTCAGAAATTTAATGATACTTCAGAAATTTAATGTGATACTTCAGAAATTTTATGTGATAACTCAGAAATTGAATGTGATACTTCAGAAATTTTATGTGATAACTCAGAAATTTTATGTGATAACTCAGAAATTTAATGATACTTCAGAAATATTATGCGATACTTCAGAAATTGAATGTGACACTTCAGAAATTTAATGTGGTTCTTCAGAAATTGAATGTGACACTTCAGAAATTTAATATGATACTTCAGAAACTTAATGTGGTTCTTCAGAAATATTATGCGATACTTCAGGAATTGAATGTGACACTTCAGAAATTTAATGTGATGCTTCAGAAACTGAATGTGATACTTCAGAAACTTAATGTGGTTCTTCAGAAATTTAATGTGATACTTCAAAAAGTTCATGTGATTCTTCAGAAATTTAATGTGGTTCTTCAGAAATTGAATGTGATACTTCAAAAAGTTCATGTGATCCTTCAGAAATTGAATGTGATACATCAGAAATTTAATGTGATACTTCAGAAATATTATGCGATAGTTCAGAAATTGAATGTGATACTTCAGAAATTTAATGTGATCACTCAGAAATTTAATGTGATACTTCAGAAATTTAATATGATACTTCAGAAATGTTATGCGATACTTCAGAAATTTAATGTGATACTTCAGAAATTTTATATGATACTTCAGAAATTGAATGTGATACTTCAGAAATTTAATATGATACTTCAGAAATATTATGCGATACTTCAGAAATTTAATGTGATACTTCAGAAACTTAATGTGATACTTCAGAAATTTAATGTGATACTTCAGAAACTTAATGTGATACTTCAGAAATTTAATGTGATACTTCAGAAATTTAATGTGATACTTCAGAAATTGAATGTGATACTTCAGAAATTGAATGTGACACTTCAGAAATTTAATGTGGTTCTTCAGAAATTGAATGTGACACTTCAGAAACTTAATGTGGTTCTTCAGAAATATTATGCGATACTTCAGAAATTGAATGTGACACTTCAGAAATTTAATGTGATGCTTCAGAAATTGAATGTGATACTTCAGAAATTGAATGTGATACTTCAGAAATTGAATGTGACACTTCAGAAATTTAATGTGGTTCTTCAGAAATTGAATGTGACACTTCAGAAACTTAATGTGGTTCTTCAGAAATATTACGCAATACTTCAGTAATTGAATGTGATACTTCAGAAATTTAATGTGATGCTTCAGAAATTTAATGTGATGCTTCAGAAACTTAATGTGGTTCTTCAGAAATTGAATGTGATACCTCAGAAACTTAATGTGGTTCTTCAGAAATATTATGCGATACTTCAGAAATTGAATGTGATACTTCAGAAATTTAATGTGATGCTTCAGAAACTTAATGTGATGCTTCAGAAACTGAATGTGATACTTCAGAAACTTAATGTGGTTCTTCAGAAATATTATGCGATACTTCAGAAATTGAATGTGATACTTCAGAAATTTAATGTGATGCTTCAGACACTTAATGTGGTTCTTCAGAAATTGAATGTGATACTTCAAAAAGTTCATGGGATACTTCAGAAATGTAATGTGGTACTTCAGAAATTTAATGTGGTTCTTCAGAAATTGAATGTGATACTTCAAAAAGTTCATGTGATACTTCAGAAATTGAATGTGATACTTCAGAAATTGAATGTGATACTTCAGAAATTGAATGTGATACTTCAGAAATTGAATGTGACACTTCAGAAATTTAATGTGGTTCTTCAGAAATTGAATGTGACACTTCAGAACCTTAATGTGATCCTTCAGAAATGTAATGTGATACTTCAGAAATTGAATGTGATGCTTCAGAAATTTAATGTGATGCTTCAGAAATTGAATGTGATACTTCAGAAATTGAATGTGACACTTCAGAAACTAAATATGATACTTCAGAAACTGAATGTGATACTTTAGAAACTGAATGTGATACCTTAGAAACTGAATGTGATACCTTAGAAACTGAATGTGATACTTTAGAAACTGAATGTGATACTTTAGAAATTGAATGTGATACTTTAGAAACTGAATGTGATACTTTAGAAACTGAATGTGATACCTTAGAAACTGAATGTGATACCTTAGAAACTGAATGTGATACTTTAGAAACTGAATGTGATACTTTAGAAACTGAATGTGATACTTTAGAAACTGAATGTGATACTTTAGAAACTGAATGTGATACTTTAGAAACTGAATGTGATACTTTAGAAACTGAATGTGATACTTTAGAAACGGAATGTGATACTTTAGAAACTGAATGTGATACTTTAGAAATTGAATGTGATACTTTAGAAACTGAATGTGATACTTTAGAAACTGAATGTGATACTTTAGAAACTGAATGTGATACTTTAGAAACTGAATGTGATACTTTAGAAACTGAATGTGATACTTTAGAAATTGAATGTGCTACTTTAGAAACTGAATGTGATACTTTAGAAACTGAATGTGATACTTTAGAAATTGAATGTGATACTTTAGAAATTGAATGTGATACTTCAGAAACTGAATGTGATACTTCAGAAACTTAATGTGATACTTTAGAAATGGAATGTGATACTTCAAAAAGTTCATGTGATACTTCAGAAATTGAATGTGATACTTCAAAAAGTTCATGTGATACTTCAGAAACTGAATGTGACACTTCAAAAAGTTCATGTGATACTTCAGAAATTTAATGTGGTTCTTCAGAAATTGAATGTGATACTTCAAAAAGTTCATGTGATACTTCAGAAATTGAATGTGATACTTCAGAAATTTAATGTGGTTCTTCAGAAATTGAATGTGATACTTCAGAAATTGAATGTGACACTTCAGAAATTTAATGTGGTTCTTCAGAAATTGAATGTGGCACTTCAGAAACTTAATGTGATACTTCAGAAATTGAATGTGATGCTTCAGAAATTTAATGTGATGCTTCAGAAACTGAATGTGATACTTCAGAAACTTAATGTGGTTCTTCAGAAATATTATGCGATACTTCAGAAATTGAATGTGATACTTCAGAAATTGAATGTGATGCTTCAGAAACTTAATGTGGTTCTTCAGAAATTGAATGTGATACTTCAAAAAGTTAATGTGATACTTCAGAAATTTAATGTGATACTTCAGAAATTTAATGTGACACTTCAGAAACTTAATGTGATACTTGAGAAACTGAATGTGATACTTCAGAAATTGAATGTGATACTTCAAAAAGTTCATGTGATACTTCAGAAACTTAATGTGGTTCTTCAGAACTTTAATGTGACACTTCAGAAATTTAATGTGATACTTTAGAAACTGAATGTGATACTTCAGAAATTGAATGTGATACTTCAAAAAGTTCATGTGATACTTCAGAAACTTAATGTGATACTTCAGAACTTTAATGTGACACTTCAGAAATGTAATGTGGTACTTCAGAAATTGAATGTGATACTTCAGAAACTTAATGTGATACTTCCAGAATATTATTATTTTATTTTTTTGTATACTGAATCGAGGCTCGTGAAAGAGCTGACATTGACTTCACAAACAAATCAACCAGACAAACAAAATATATAAAAAGAGGGAGCGGAAGACAAGATGGGGAGAGAAGGGGAAGCACACAAACACTTGAGAGCACACAACATTTGAGAGCAGGGAGATGTGTGGTAGGGAGAGGGCTTGGGGGGAGGAGGCGTGGGAAGGGGGGGGGGGGTGGGAGAAGTATAAAACACAAGGACACCAAGGACTTCGAGGACAGAAGTTGGTATTTCAAAAAAGTGGAATTGGGGTGAAATTAGCGGGGGTAGAAAAGATCAAGGTTTTGGATGGGGGAAGATAAGAGATGGTTGTTAACAGCTGTTTTAAAGACCTGGAGGGAGGAGTGGGATTGCAGAGAGTGAGGGAGTTTGTTCCAGAGGCGGGAGAAAAGAGGAATGAAGGAGTGAAGGTGAGCAGAGAGTCTTGATTTTGGCAGTTTGACCATAAGAGGGTTGCAGGCAGATCTTGTGCGACCAGTAGGAATATTTGCGGGACAGAGCCCAGAGAGAGCTGGTGGGGCAAGGCCAGAGAGGAGTCGGTAGAAGACGGAAAGACCACCAACCTGCCTGCGGTGAGTGAGTGAGAGGCCCTTGGAGTTAGCTTCATCGCGGGAGATTCCAATGATTCTGAATGCTTTGGTTTCAACAGCGTGAAGACGAGCTAGGTGTGAGGCAGGAGCACCAGCCCAGAGGGGAGAGCAGTATTCCATTGAGCTGCGGATGAAAGGCTTGTATGTGGTGAGGAGCTCAGGTGTGCCAAGGAAGGACTTCGCACGACGGAGGATGCCCAGTCGGCGACTGGCTTTGGAGGCCAGATTTGAAATGTGGTTTTCCCAGGAAAGATCATGGCAGATAGTGAGACCCAAAAGCTTGAGTGACAGAACTTCTTGGAGAGGATTATTCAGAAAGTGGATGGGAGGGTTGTCCAGTCGGTCTTTTCGGTGAGACATCGTAAGAGTGTGAGATTTGTTAGGATTGAAAGACATGTTCCACTTGTTTGCCCAGTCTGTGATTTTGTCCAGGTCTGCAGAGAGTGAGGAGGCTGCAGACTGCCGATCTGAGGGATGAAGAATGGAGCGACAGAGATTAGTCATCAGCAAAGAGATAGAGAGGATTTTCAAGAGAGTCAGAGAGATCATTGATGAAGACCAGAAAAAGCACAGGGCCCAGAACACTGCCTTGGGGAACTCCAGCCTGAACAGGAAGAGGAGAAGAGAGAAACCCATTCAGGGCCACACGTTGACTACGACTAGAGAGGAAGTCCGCCAGCCATGCGTGGAGATTTTCATGGATACCAAAAGAGGAGAGTTTGGTGAGCAGAGCGGGGTGCCAGACCGTATCGAAGGCACGTGATATGTCAAGGGAGACAGCTCTAATTTCCTGTTTCGCATTGAGGACCTCCATCCATTGTTGAGAAAGCAGAAGCAGCATGTCCAGAGTAGAGTGACCAGGTCTGAAACCAAATTGATGGTCAGAGATCAAGCCATTGGAGAAGAGGAAAGATTTCATATCTGAAGCAATGATGGATTCCATGACTTTGCTGATAATTGGGAGAAGGCTGATTGGTCTGTAGTTGCTGGGATCTGTTTTTGCACCTTTTTTGTGCAAAGCGGTGATGTTTGCTGATTTCCAAGATTCTGGCAGATGTACGTGATATCCTGAATGCTCGTGGGGGTTACACAAAGTACTGAACTGTAATTTTACTGTCCGTAATCCCAGTCGTAATTTTGTTTTTGTAAAAAGAAATTTGGGCTAATGTGCAAAATAAAGAGATACTTCTGGAAAACGTACAGAAGTTTAACACAGTACTGTCCGTGAATTGAGTTCGATATCAGTTTACATCACTTTCAAGGATCAATTTATTTGCTTCGAAATGACAAATGTGGTTTTTGTTTCTTTTAAAGGTCACATTAACAAAATCTAGAATAATTTCAACATAATTCCAATGAACTTTTGGTTCTAAGTCATCTTGAAAAGTAAGTTCACCCCCACAAAAAAATATTCCATATTAAATGCCAAGTCTGTATAGATATATATATATATAGATCTTTAGGTAGTAGGTTGTATCCAGCAGTTCTATAGGAAAGTTGTTCTATAGAAACTGCCCAGAGTCGTTCTACCGTTCTGACTTATAGTGGGGCGGTTTACCTAGGATATTCAAACCTATTGTGCATTTTTTGATAAAAGCACCAATTTTGGCACAGAGGTAGACCAATATATTATGAACAAATTTGGATGTGGAGCCATCGCCCAACTGCCCCCTGGCGGCCGTGGCGGCCATTTTCCAAAATGGCCGCCATGTGGCTGCCGAGGAAGACTTATCCCTAGGTGAATGAGATGTACTGAGTAAATGTGCAGGAAAAAATGATTGTTTTGAATCTGCAATGTTGTGCAAACATTATGTTGCGTGTTGTTGCTAATGTAGGGTAGCACTTAACAACAAAGAAAGGTGCCCATGTGTTTTTAGAATGTTTTATTATCGATTTATTGAATTATTCATAGATTAGCATAACAACCATGACAAACATCTCTCAATTGAACATGTCCTAATTCACTTGGATTCTGAGTGCTCCTTTCATACAACTTTGTCATTTTCCATTTCCAGAACAATGTCGAAGAGCTTCAAACTCGTTGAGCCTCGTGGTGCAGAAGCAGCTCCGTCTACCTCCGCCCAGCCAGCAACAGAGACAGACTGGTCATTATGCTTCATATGCCAAGAAACGACGCCAGAGTCGCTGACAAGTCCATCCCAGAATACACGCCAAGACAAGGGGAGCAACTACAGCATTCTCGCTGGACATCTGAGAAGGTTCAATGAGCTTGGATTGCTCCCCAACTCTTTTCTGTTGAGCCGATTAGATGAAGGCAGTGGCGTTGAAGCAGCATTGAGCGCCAACAATGCACGATACCACAAGACCTGCAGGCTGAGGTATAACAAGACCAAGTTAGACAGAGCTGAGAAGAGGCACCTGAAAATAGGCGCCGACGAAGAAGAGGAAGTTGTTGCCCGCAAGCGAACTCGATATCTGTCACGACCATCAAGTACTGAGACGAAACACCAAGAAGTGAAATGCTTCTTCTGCGGAGAAGCTCCTGGTAGTGCTGGTCTTCATGAAGCTGCGACATTCCAACTGGACTCGCGTGTCAGGTCGTGCGCACTGATTCTGGACGACATGGACCTCCTGGCGCAACTGTACGCTGGGGACATGGTTTCACAGGAGGCCAAGTACCACCGAAATTGTCTCCTGAACTTGTACATTCGCGCACGGAAGATTAAGGAAATGGCGGGCAAAGGTACAGACGATGAACACGCAATAGCAGGACTTGCTTTCGCAGAGCTGGTGGTGTTTATTGAAGAAGCTCACATGGATGACGAGACGTCTCCGGTCTTCAAACTTGCTGACCTGGCGCAGTTATACACGTCAAGGATGGAACAGCTGGGAGTCAAGCATGAGGGCAGGGTGCACACGACCCGCCTTAAGCAGAGACTGCTTGCTCGCTTTCCTAACATGTGTGCACAGCACCAGGGGTGCGATGTCCTGCTTGCATTCAATGAAGACCTCGGCGATGCCAAGGCAAAGGCTTGTGAACTGGACAGAGACCTTGATGCTGTCCCCCTGGCGCGTGCTGCCCAAATTGTGAGACGCCACATCATCGGAGATGCCAAGGTGTTCAACGGGTTTCCTGCAGGATGCCAACAGGACTCCGTGCCACCCATGCTGCTTGCCTTGGTCAATATGATCTTGGAAGGTCCCAGTATCAAGCACCAGAGTGAAAGCATAACACCAGCGGCACTGAGCATCGCCCAGCTCCTCAAGTTCAACAGCGTTATGCACCGACGGGCCGCCACAGGCAGTACGCCTCACCCAGTCAGGCACGCAACCACGCAGGAGACGCCAGTTCCAACCTACATCGGCCTAATGCTACATGCACACACGCGCAAGAGGAAGCTCGTCGACAGGCTGGCACACATGGGGATTTCTATCTCCTATGATCGGGTCCTGTCCCTTTCCACACAGCTGTGGAACAGTGCCTGCCGCCTCTACCACCAGGAGCAAGTAGTCTGCCCTCCCAAGATGAGAGGCAGAGTCTTCACGACTGCCGCGGTAGACAATATCGACCACAACCTAAGTTCCACCACAGCAAAACAGTCATTCCATGGGACTGCTATTTCCATCATGCAACACCCTGCGGTCCCTGGGGCCGGCATTGACCGCAGCATCATCATCCTCGGAGGGCCGAACGAAGAGGCCTCAAAACAGTTGACCGTTTGCCGCACTACTATACAGATGTCCCATCCGTCGGCAGCATCAAGAACACCCCTGTGCCGGCTACCAGCATGACATCCCTGAGCAGCAACAGCGGCCTCAAGCAACATGCTGAAAGAGAGCATCTCTGGCTAAAACACACCCAAGTCGCCCTACAAGAAACTTCTCCAGTGGAGAACACTTCATGGGCTGCATACCACGCAAGCCAGCAGGACATGCCAGCCAGTCGGGCCATCTGTCCCACCGCACTGCTCCCACTCTTCCTGGAGAGCGCCCACACCGTGGCTATGATCAAGCACTCCATGGATGTGGTCAGGATTGCAGTGGAACATCTCAACCCTGGCCAGACTCCAGTGGTCACATTCGACCAGCCGCTGTTTGCTTTGGCAAAGGAAATCCAGTGGAAGTGGCCACAGGAGTATGGTGAAGAGAAGTTTGTCATCCTCTTCGGCGGTCTTCATATCAAGATGGCAGCACTGAAGACCCTTGGTGACTGGCTGCAAGGGAGCGGATGGGTGCAAGCACTGGTTCAGGCAGAGATCACCAGTGCCGGGACAGCGGACTCCTTCCTGCGGGCATCCCATGTCAGTCGAACCAGGAGGGCTCATCAAGTGACAGCAGCAGCCCTCTTCACCCTGCAGCAGCACGCCTACAACCACTACATTGACCAGCTGGGTGACACATGCAACGAGCTGCTGGAGTTCGACGATTGGTGCCAGCAAAAAGCGGAGACCTGCCCCCAGTTCGACTACTGGGCAACTGTCCTGCAACTGGAGGTGACGGTCCTGGTGTACGTGCGCTCTCTGCGCCAAGCGTCGTTTGCGATGTACCTAGATGCCCTGCCAGAACTAGCAGTGTGGTTCCATGCCCTGGATCACACCAACTACGTGCGCTGGATTCCTGTGCATCTGCGAGACATGGTGGAACTGCCGATGACACACCCTGAAATAGCCCAGGAATTCCGAGCTGGGAACTTCACCGTCCAGAAGACGAACAGGTCGTTCTCCGCCATCCCCGTCGATCAGGCCCACGAGCAGAACAATGCTGCCATCAAAGGACACGGAGGTGCAGTGGGCCTGACTGACAACCCCAGCGCTCTACGACGGTAGATGGTGGCAGGACCAGAGGTTGCCACGCTCATCGAACAGTTCCACGATGAAACTGACCCGGGGAACAGACCACAAGACACAAGGCACCATGACCAGTCAGCAAGTGTGCAGACTGCTTTCCTGAAAGATGTACAGTCGATGGTCAACGTGATGGAAGACTTCGGGAATCCATTTGAAGAGGAGAGTCAAGATCTGCTGGTACTCGACACCAAGGAGATCGCGCCACCTGGAGCTGTAGACGCCCTCCGTCATGCACACGAAGTGGGTCAGCTGCAGTTTGACAACTTCGTCAGAGAACGCCTGGTGGAGAGAACGAAACCCATAGGAGATGCCATCCACAGAAACAAGCTGAAAATCTTCGGTCAGCCTGCTTCAAAACCTCCGGGAAAGGGCAAGCAGCAGATGAAATCCCTCAAGAATGACGTGGACCTGTTCTCTCGTCTGTATATCGGGTGCCAGAACCGGGATGGGAATCTAGAGGAATTCTTCCAACATGAAAACCAAGCCTGCCCCCCTGCACTATCAGCTGGCGGTGGCATCCGGCTGGGTGTCAAGAGTGATCTTCTCGCTTGTCTAGTAGACCTCAGTCAGCCGAAGTCTGAGGTTCCTCCAACCAGCTTCATTGTGCTAGATGGAGCGGTCATCATCCAGATGCTGAAGCCAGCTACAGCAAAAAGCTTCAACGAGTATGCACAGCAGGTCTTTGTGCCCTACATACTCTCAAAACTCCATCAAGCCACGCGACTGGACCTGGTATGGGACCGCTACAATACAGACTCGTTGAAGGGTACAGCAAGAGCCAAGCGCGGAAAAGGGGTGAGAAGACGGGTGTTGGGTGGTGCAACGATCCCCGGGAACTGGGCCAGCTTCCTCAGATTCGACGAGAACAAGACTGAGCTGTTCAGCTTCCTCTCTGGCATCCTCCACGACTCATTCCAGCTTGCAGACAAGGAGCTGGTCATCACTGAAGGAGATGATGTCTTGAGCAAGCCACCGCTCCTAGATACTGCAGCCCTGGCTCCTTGCAACCACGAAGAAGCCGACAGCCGCATGATGTTGCATGCTGCCCACGCTGCTCACAATGGCCACAAGAAGATCCTCATCCGCACAGTTGACACTGATGTTGTTGTCCTGGCAGTGGCTCTGGCACGCACCCTGGAGGAGGAAGCCGAAGTGTGGGTGTCCTTCGGCACGGGCAAGGCTTTCCGGTTCTTGGCAGCCCATGAGATGGCGCGGGCTCTGGGCCCTGAGAAAGCACAGGCACTACCGATGTTTCATGCTTTGATGGGCTGCGACATGGTCTCCTGCTTCGCCGGACATGGCAAGAGGACAGCATGGGCAGTGTGGACAGCTCTACCTCAGCTGACCCAGACACTCACTGACCTCTCCACTGCACCGGATCATATTGATGAAGATGCCATGCACACCATCGAGAGGTTCGTCATCCTGCTTTACGACAGAACAAGCACCGCAACCGATATCGACAAGGCATGCCGCAAACTGTTTGCAAAGAAGAGCAATGTCCAGCTGATCCCACCGACAAGTGCAGCCCTGAAGCAGCATGTCCTACGAGCAATATACCAGGGCGGACATGTCTGGGGTCAGGCCCTGGTTCCTGCACCAACATTGCCATCACCAACCGACTGGGGTTGGATCAAGACCAGCGACATGTACGAACCTCTCTGGACAACGCTCCCCGAGACATCCAAGGTCTGCCAGGAGCTTGTCTCCTGCAAATGCCAGAGGGGCTGCATCAAGAGGTGCAAGTGCAAGAAGGCCAGTCTGGAATGCACACCACTGTGTGCTTGCGACGGGGAGTGCTCTCAGAACTGAACTCGCAAACTTAAGATGAAGATTCTGAACTGTTCCAGACAGTACACAGGTACTGTAAAACAGTGAACTTATCTGCATATTGCATTTAGCAGATTATGTGTTAATTAACATGATAATTAAATGTAGTAGTGTCCCTTGACCACAGAAGTATAACATTTGACTTGCCCAGGATTGATCTGATGAGAGCAAGCCACCATAATTATCACTATCTGGTTCTGTTATTGTTGTATTATCGATGTAATTAGCATAATTGTGTTAATAATTTTGTTAATTGGCATCTTAATTGGCATGGGCAGTGTCCATGAATAGCTATTGACAGACAGAGGAAGATGGTCAGATAACATTTCCACAACTTAAATGAATCTAGCCTATTCACAAGGAATGTCAGCATTTGATGCCTGATCATGGGTTTCCCTGTCGCCATTTCATCTGCAATTAGCCTAAATATGTTAATTAATATCAGCAGCATCTCCCAAAATGTGACTAAGAGCTATCTGGCATGTCTTGATTCAAAACATTCAATAAACATTCACTAAAACCTTCAGCAGCAAACTTTATCTAACTTCTGTGTGTCTTTTGGGTGTCTGCTGGCGGCCATTTTGGAAAATGGCCGCAACGACCGCCAGGGGGCATTCGGGCGATGGCTCCACATCCAAATTTGTTCATAATATATTGGTCTACCTTTGTGCCAAAATTGGTGCTTTTATCAAAAAATGCACAATAGGTTAGCTTACCCGCTGTACTATTAGGAGCGTTAAGGCTGGTTAAATTTTTTTCCCTGTTTATCATCGCCGCCCGCACCATAAAAGTCATCCGCCCCCGAAAAAATCTTTTTTCTTTTTTTTTTTGCTCACGAAGTCAGTAAAATCCGTTCCCTGTGTTGAGGAGCTGAGTACCACAGATGAGTCATATCCTATATGCAGTACCTGCAGGAAGAGGCGTACTGCCGAGAAGAGGCCCACTCGGAAGTTCAAGAAGTAGTTGGTATTCTGAAGGAGAAGCCAAATATCAAAGGCAAACGGGAGAGCCTTATGTGATAATTATTGCTGTGGATTTCTACTCAAAAATTAAACGAGCGCTACATTACATGTAGTAGTAGGTGATGATACTGATAGATACATGAATAAACGGCAACCAACATTCTCTTGGTGTTGAACTCGACTCAACATGTATGAGTGCTATAATAGCAGTAGCTGCTGATTGATAGGTGTATAAACGCGAATGTGGAACTCTAGTCAGTAGCTGCTGATAGATAGATACATCTATGAGAGTGCGATAATAGCAGTAGCTGCTGATAGATAGATACATCTATGAGAGTGCGATAATAGCAGTAGCTGCTGATAGATAGATACATCTATGAGTGCGATAATAGCAGTAGCTGCTGATAGATAGATACATCTATGAGAGTGCGATAATAGCAGTAGCTGCTGATAGATAGATACATCTATGAGAGTGCGATAATAGCAGTAGCTGCTGATACATAGATACATCTATGAGTGCTATAATAGCATAATAGCAGTAGCTGCTGATAGATAGATGTATAAATGCGAACCAGACATCCTTTTGATGTGGTTAATGTCCTCTTCCATGTCTGCAAAACTGCTCAACATGCATGTACCGGTACCATGAAGTGATATTTCGTGGCGAGGAATTCTAGTCAAATATGTATGAATGCTATGGCAATAGCTGCTGATAGATACATGTATGGCAACCGGACATTATCCTTAAAAGGCGAAGTTTTGGTCTACCATTGTTATATGTATCAGCAAATGTTAAAAGTAAACAGAACTCAATGTGACATAGGTTTCTTTATTTTCTTTATTTGAATCGTATCAGTGCGTACATAGGAAGGTTTACTAGTTTAGAAATCATAACATGATTCATCATGTATGTCCGATCAAGTATATTTAAGAAAAAAACATATTGTGCGTTGAATAATCCATTAAAATTTCACTCTGAAAAAAACCCCCAAAAAACCCCTCCCTCCCTACCCACTTTTTTGAAAAAAAGTGATGATGAACAGGATTTTTTTTTAACCAGCCTAAAGTGGTGTCCGGAACATCTTTCGCTCTCCATGTCATTATTGCTGGTCTTACTTTCTGTCTCACTCAAACTATCACTACTTGGCTAGCTTTAATCTCTATTTCTCAAAACAACATCATACAATTTTCATCATGGACTTTTCTTACTCATTTTGACTCCTCACCTTTATTTAAGTCCTGGCCTCGATGAGGACTACATAGTCCATGAATGGAGCCTTCAACATAAAAAAAATATTTGCCGAGCCATTTTTAATTGGATACTGCGGAGGACACAGCAATTGGACACAACACGACCTGTCTCCTGAATTGAGTACCAGTTTACTGGTAATTCCCTGCTTGTCGTAAAAAGGCGACAAAAAGGGTTGGCGGCAGGAAGAGCATCCGGCCGTAAAACATTGCTTCAAAAAGGGGACCGAAAAACAACAACAACCACGGTGCCCGAAAAAGGCCAACCCCCGCTTGCGGGGAAAAATGGCCTCTAAAGGTGGTTTTTTAAAAGTTTTTTTTTACTGCGGAGGGATGGACGGACTGAAAGGAGTCAAAAGAAGGGCTGATGCCAAGTTTGGGGCAAATAGAACAATTGTCTGTCATCTGCAGTAAAGGTTGTCTCGTTTGTAAATCATTTTGACCTGCCCTCGTCGATCAATACATTTTTCACTCATTTCACTTTTCATGTTATGTTTGTAGATCATGTATTTTATATTGCAATTTTCTCATGAGAAAAAGATTCTACATTTAATGATGATATAAATATGCATTTGCTTATTGAGACTCATCAACATTGGCAAAAGCTCGATAAAACCACCAAGGTATCTTTATTCTTTAGATGCCAAGAAACTGAACCTTCAATACAACTCCCTGAGCAAGCTCTCACCCACGGCGTTTCACCACCTGAAAACAAATCTCCGGTTTCCTTGATTTTTATCCACCAGCTTCTCTCTCACAATAAGTACCAAGTACGTGTCCATTACATACACAAAACTAGAACAGCACTCAGTAGTGAGGATACCTCCACCTGGTGAACAGTTTACGTTTTGTATCTCAGAGTAGACCAGAAAATCACAATACAGAATTTATATAATGTCGAAACATTCTTCACCAAAATTGAATCGATTCTTCCTTGTCACACACACAACGTGTCCAACAAGTTTCGTGCAAATCCACCCATAACTTTTTGAGATATCCTACTATGTATAGTTTTTGGCCCTATTTCCCAATGGTGAAGAATCACTTATATATTAAATAATTCTCATATCCGAATCCATATTTAGATCTTCACCAAAATCGAATAGTCCTTGTCAGACACCCAACCGGTCGACCAAGTTCGTCCGAATCCTTCCATAACTTTTTGAGATATCCTGCGCACAGTGACAGACAGAAGGAGGCTGAAAACATACCTCTATCCACATTCAGGGTTCGAGGTAATAATTAAATAATCCAAGGTGGTATGTCGATTGTAGAGATGGTAAAGGGTATTATAAATAATGCAAAGTTGTGTGTTTGTCGTGGATATGGTAAAGTGTATACATGTAGATGAGTAAATACATTTCAAGAGGGTATGTATAGGTATCGATGATGGTAAAGTGAGTATAAATAAAATAAATAATTCAAGGTCGTGCTGACTGTAGGTAGCAGTGATGAAATGGATCCAAGTTAATAATCCAACGTTGTGTGTTGGTAGGTGAGATTGTAAAGTACAGTGTATATAAATAAATCATGGTTCATGAAAGCATATACAATAATGTACAGTACTGTTGTTCCATGAAATCTTTTTTTTTAAATCACCAAAATGGAGATAAAATCGTGTCCCATGACTTTTGACTCCGATCAAAAAATCATTTGCTGCACCTCGTGCCCATATATTATTGGATGCATCTGCCACATACACAGTCACGCGAAAAAGTAAGTACACCCCATGTAAAGTTTTGACTTTCTCAACATATTTCAACATACAGCTATTTGATCTTCATTTCAACAATATTGAGAGATAAAGGTGATATAATATAACAAATATCATGAAACATTTACATTTTGTAGTCCATTGTATAATTTAAATAAACATAAATGCAAATTTCGCTTGTGGAAAAAGTAAGGACACCCTTGGCTCTAATAGGTGGTATTGCCCCCTTTGGCAGGAACAACCTCAAGGAGGCGTTTCTTATAACTGTCTACCAGTCTCTGACATCGACTGGGAGAAATTTTTGCCCACTCCTCCATGCAGAATTCTTTCAGCTGTGCGATGTTTGAGGGGTTTCTTGCATGCACAGCTCATTTCAAATCCTTCCACAACATCTCGATGGGATTTAGATCCGGGCTTTGACTTGGCAATTGCAGAACCCTCCATTTCTTTCTTTTCAGCCATTCCTTGGTGGATTTACTGGTATGTTTAGAGTCATTGTCATGTTGCAAGGTCGACCTTCGGTTGAGCTTCAACTTTCCGACAGATGGCCTCACATTATCCTCAAGCACCCTCTGGTGCAATGAAGAATTCATAGTGGATTCTATGATGGTGAGCTGCCCAGGCCCTGATGCAGCAAAGCTGCCCCAAACCATAATATTTCCACCACCATGCTTCACAGTGGGTATCAGGTTCTTGTGGTCAAATGCTGTCTTTGGTTTTTGCCAAACATGTCTTCTGGTACTGTGGCCAAATAGCTTTACCTTTGACTCATCTGTCCAGAGCACATTGTTCCAGAAGTGCTGGTCTTTGCCGAGGTGTTCATTGGCAAACTTTAGTCTTGCCCTGATGTTCTTTCTGGACAGCAAAGGTTTCCTCCTGGCACGCCTCCCATGTACAGACTTGGCATTTAATATGGAATATATTTTTTTTCTTGACTTGGGTTTACTTTTTAAACTCAGTATATCAATCTGGTGAGTTTCTTTTACACTTTGGTGATTTATTTGTTAAAAGAACCATGTCACTGATTGTCTGTCGCAGCAAGAAGTCAACAACAGGATTATATCACAGGTGGCGTGGCAAAATGTACGGACAGGTGCATTTGATGATTGGCTTCACAGTCGGGTATGCAAGGGTTGTTGCGTTCTGTATTTGTGGAAAACAACTGCTGCACGTCTACAAAAGTTATTGCCGCTTCGTCTGAAGATGTTCCGTCAACTCGACAATGCTCTTTGTCATGGAGTGGTGGCTTTAAGAAATTACGCCATGAAACAGCGTGCTATTGCTCGGCAGTATGGCATCACTCAAGGTCAGGTGTCAAAGATCCTGAAACGAAATGCTCAGAGGGGTGTCCCTCCTCCAATACCGAGGCCAGGACG